>NC_055962.1:34328677-34349884 GCF_018492685.1 Alosa sapidissima | reverse complement strand
AAGAAAGAAAGAAAGAAAGAAAGAAAAATGGGGTCATAGACATGACAGGAAGTGAGGATGCTATATGGCTTTGCTGTTATTCTGAGTCTCTTCTAGATCTTTCAAGTTTTGAAGGGAGCTGCCCAGAGACAATGATAATAATAAACTGATAATGATGACAAATCTGTAAATATGAAGTCATTACAGTTATATGACAAGAAGTAAACATGTTATATATTGTTATATTATCATTTCGACTATTCATTCTGATATTGGCTTTGGCAACACTGTGAAGAGTCATATACGAGACAGGACAGACTGACAGACACACAGAAAGAGCACCAGACAGACCGGATGGACAGACAGACAGACAGGACAGGACAGACAGACCCCCAGAGCAGTAGGAAAGACAGACAGAGGCTGACTGTATTATATCACCATTCTTTCTAATGATTAATTTATTCAACAGAATAAAGAGAGTCATATAGACAGGAAGAGAGAGCACATAAAGCGGGAGGGAGGCAGACGGGGTGAGAAGCACAGAGGTGCACGTGCAGAAACACACGTCCAGCACATACAGTACGGACACGTCCAGCACACACAGTACGGACACATCCAGCACACACAGTACGGACACATCCAGCACACACAGTACGGACACGTCCAGCACATACAGTACGGACACGTCCGACACATCCAGCACACACAGTACGGACACGTCCAGCACACACAGTACGGACACGTCCAGCACATACAGTACGGACACGTCCAGCACATACAGTACGGACACATCCAGCACATACAGTACGGACACATCCAGCACATACAGTACGGACACATGGACACGTCCAGCACATACAGTACGGACACATCCAGCACACACAGTACGGACACATCCAGCACACACAGCACGGACACATCCAGCACACACAGCACGGACACGTCCAGCACATACAGCACGGACACATCCAGCACATACAGTACGGACACATCCAGCACACACAGCACGGACACATCCAGCACACACAGCACGGACACATCCAGCACACACAGCACAGACACATCCAGCACACACAGCACGGACACATCCAGCACATACAGTACGGACACATCCAGCACATACAGTACGGACACATTCAGCACATACAGTACGGACGTACAAGTGCTTTAACCAAGCGTTTGGCACCAGAGAGATAAAGGAAGTTCTGTAGGCACGCTCGACTCATACACACACACACAGATCCAGCACATACAGTACGGATGTACAAATACTTTAACCAAGCGTTTGGGAGACCATCTACACAAGAGAGATAAAGGAAGTTACACAGGCACACTAATTTCTCTCTCTCTCTCTCTCTCTCTCTCTCTCACACACACACACACAGAACACACACACACAAACAACACACACAAGCTGCCTGCAGCAGCTGAGTCCTCAGCTTATCTAGAGAACAACAGCCGTATGAATGAATGCACGTACTAAACAAACTGCATACATGCACAGACACACTCGAGAAAAGATACTGAATGTGAAGTTGTGAAAAACACACCGACAAGAACATAGAGACACACACATCCAAAAGACATAAATAGAACAGATGCCGCCCCCCCCCCCCCTCTCCCTCACACACACACGCACACACACACACAGAGCCATGATTCAGTTGCTAGAAGCTGAATGAGATGTAGAATGACAGCTCAAGTCACTTTGCCAGCAGCTCTTATGAGATAGTCTGCTTTCGCTTTCTCTCTTGCTCTCTCTCTCTCTCTCTCTCTCTCTCATCACTCCATCTCCAACACATACATGCTCAAGTTCTACACACAGCCAAACTGACAAGCACGCACAGTCAACACACAACTAACTAATACTTTGCTGCTGACCATGCTCCCAACAGCATCAAAGGCACAGCATCTTCACTCATGCACACGTGCAGCCACATCCACATAATGCCTCCAGTTGGACTAACACAAACAGGCATTATGACAACCTCACACACACACACATTATGACAACCTCTCTCACACACACACAGGCCAGAGTTTGGTATTATATAAATCCTCATATGAGGTATATGGTCCGTAATAAGCCTGAACACACACTGTGCTGTGGGGCTGCTTATAGCATCAACATTACGTAATCTCTGATTTATGCGACTGGACGCCAATTACAGAACCCATTATACAATGCAGGGTGTCTTATATAATTAATATGGCCTACATTTATGCCCACCTCAACATTTACAAACACAGGCTAACAATATCTCCAATTCCCTAATCCTTCACACTCGTATTGTGGCAATAATAACCATGGTCAGTAGGGGTAGCTAGTTGCTGTAGAGGGATATCTAAAAAACACAGACACAGACACAGATACAGACACACACTTACTCTCTTCGTAGCTGCTGGTGGAGCTGGACCTGTTGAGTGTGTTCATCTCCTGGCAGAGCAGGGACATGTCGGACTGAGATGGACTGTCATCCTCCTCTGGGTCTGGAGACTCTTGCATAATCTCCTCAATTTCCTCAATAACCTAAACACACACACACACACACACACACACACGGTCAACAGAAGACCTAGCAGACATAGCACACTTAAGAGATATACCAGCATTTTCCCCTTCAGTGACCCCTATCACATGACGCTCTTGTTGTACATCCACCACGATAACATCTGCATTGCTATGGCCTAGTCAAGGTCAACAACAACCCTCTCAGAACACAGTGGCTTGTGGTCAGTGCATAATGTTCCCAAAAATACAACCACAGTCCCTCAACAACACTTGTGGGGCCAGACATCCTAGTGTGGCTCCTGAGGGGTGCCAAGAACTTTCACACAGTTCTGTATCCCATAAAGGGTTGTCACGGTTACCTACAATGCAGCACATTCTAGCTTAAAGCTCCGCAACTCAAAAAAAAACAACAACAAAAACAGAGGCGCCTGTTGCGCTGTGAACGCAGTATTAAAGATTTCCAGGCATAAATTCTGCAGGGTGTGTCCCAGAAAAGAGTTGCTGATGGCATTGCCCAAATATAGTGAGTCTGACTCATTAGTTAAACCGGGAGCTAAAAACTCCTTCCACAGTACAGGGATCGTTAGAAACGCTGCTATCGGGGGAAATAGATGCCAAATGGCCTCAGAAAGGATTTTATTCTGAGGCATTTTTCAGGAGTGAAGTGGAAACCTATCTTCCATTTCCTATCTAAATCGGTCAGAGAAAAATGAAAATAATTATGTTTTTATTATTTAACCTACAGGGATATGCTTATTTGGGAACTCGGAACCTACAGCCAGGACCTTGATTGCAGTGTCCATTATGCAAAAAGAAAAATGTTTATTTACATGTAGCAGCAATAAAAATGCTGTTTCATGTTCTAACCACTACCACGCTATGGGAAGGACTACCTGCCATTTTGTATTCTGTGTTTACACAAGGAATCAATAGTGTGCTTGGCACTGGTAGCTTGACCCATGGTTTGAACGCTAGTCTGTATGAACTGCTGCAAACAACCAGTGAGGAGGAAGCATTGCTATTTATTTTCCATATAATATATCCCATCTCCTGCTCAATGGAGCCGAACAGAGAGTGTTGTAACTGACCTGCTCAGCGGTGAAGAGTGGCTCATCATGGACACACGACACGATAATGGAGTGCATGTCCATTTGCTCCCGCAGCTCCTCATCATCTGAGAGGTCCAGTGACGAGTTGTCCTCTTTCTAATGGGGGAACATACACATGCAGTAAATATAAACACAAACGCAAACACACAAAATGTGAAAACTGCACCAGTAACCAGTAGTTTAAAGGAACCATATGTAAGATTGTGGCCAAAACTGGTACTGCAAACACTTTAACACAAACACTTCAAACTACTGTAGAGCAGTGTATCCCCTCCCCCTTCCCCCTGACTCGAGGTTGCCAACCCGGATGCCAAAACACTACTGACTTTGTGATTAGTAGATAGGTAGAGGGTGGCGCATCAGGCCAAAACACAACATGACATGATAAAACACAACATCAACATCAGTTGAGGGCTGCAACTTCACTTTTTAAATGACAATATCCTGGCCGGACTACTGTTGTCACTGATATAAGTATTTGAAATTAACATGATTTTTTAATGTCTAGTGACATATCAGGGACATTTTATGATTCATTGAAATACATTTCTTACATATGGTTCCTTTAAAACCTACTGCAGAACACAAAAATAGTCTCAAACATAAAATGCTAAATGCATCAAATGATATTTTTGTATGTCTTCATGCTGTGGGAACATGGACATCACATGGCCTTGTGATGTGACTGTAGGCTTACCCTCTGCTCTGTTAGGTTGAGGGTGGGTAAGTGGAGGGAGCGTGTGTGAGAGGTTTTCCAGTCCACTGGCATCACGTTGCCATAGTTATCCGTCAGAGCGTTCCAGATTCTATAGGAAGAGGACAGAGACTTATGTAAGGATCTACTACATATCTACAGTACAGCTCCAAGGTGTATTGGTTCACCTGCCAATTTACCAGAACTAAATCAAGTAACAACTTAGATGTAGGCTATAGCCTATACCCTCGCATGCAACTTTTGAAATGAACTTTCATATGGGGACTGTACCCTGAAAGCTCCACACCAGATGGTACTGACTCATTAAAATTAAAAGTACAGTATAGTCTGCTTCAAATGATTTCATGATGACTTTTGACATCCTCCCCTAGCTGAACAAGTCTGCAAATGAAATCTCGCTTTGCTTGAACGCAGAGATAGCAGTGGGGTTAAACCGGTCTGGGTCTGTACGAGGAGACTGGACGTTGTTAAGACAGCGCGGCTCGCCCTGAGGACAGTGCAGTCAAGTGTGACCTCTGCCTATGCCTCTCTGCTCTATCCACCACACATTCGCAACAGTCCTCTCAGTCACTTCGCTTCTCGTCTCATCTCCATCCCTTGCTCTCTCTATTGCTCTCACTCTCTCTCTCACTCTCACTCTAGCTCTCACTCTAGCTCTCACTCTAGCTCTCACTCTAGCTCTCACTCTCTCTCAGTTCTCCTCTTTCTGGCTTCGCCCTGCTCTCCATGTTTCTCTGACTCTCTCTCTCTCTGTTCTCCTTTTTCTGGCTTCGCCCTGCTCTCCATGTTTCTCTTTTAAGCATCTCTTTTTTTACGCATCTCTTCGTCTCTACTGCCCTGTCTCTCTCCATCCTTGTCTCTGATATCCCTGCATCTTCGCTGCTCTTTCTCTGGTGCGACATGTCAGGGAGGCCATTTCCAGGCTTCGGATCCCCCGCCAGCCTTTGAAGTGGCATGTCTATAACATTACCAAAGAACACACACACGCACGAATACACGCGCGCACACACACATGCAGATGCACATTAACATGCATGATCACAGACGACCACATATGTATATAAAAACCACAGACACAAAGACCCAGGCAGAAAAATAGCCTACATGTCCTCTTCGAACTGCTATCTAGCGCTGGAAAATGTCAGGGGAGAAAATCTCCTTGCATTATTGTCTACCATTCCACCATGAGAAGGAAGGCAGTAAAATTCGCCCCATGAGTTATTCTCTTAATCCCCAAAGTCTCTCTAGCAGGGGTGGGGATAACAGTATCAGATTGTGAGTTAATTATCACAACCCATCGCCCATCATGATAACAACTGCATCATGACAGTGATTCTGCAATATTCAATACATTGCAACATAATCTTCAAAGACACGTCATGCATCTGTGGGTTGGAAGAGGAAAATTACCACCAGTTAAACAAAGAACAGGAATTATGGATTTATTCACTGCATTGTGGAGTCACTTTCACAGAATGTCTAGTGAGAGAATGGTAGAGATTATGTTGAAAACCAAAAAGTGAATAGATCAGTTTTAACTATCAGATGTCTGAGTGACAAATATACTCTCTAAAATAAACAGTGGAAACAGTTGAGGTTACGTAATGTTTTGCATGTTTCTGTACGATAAACAGACCTGGACAGAATAATCACCCCACTGATGGATCTGAAAGCTGTTCGTCAATATTTTCATGATACAGGTAAAGTGACTTGCTACAATTTAAGTACACAGTACTTTTATCCTGAAGTGAAATGCCAGTGTTTATAACAAGTCATCAAATACTTATACCAGTAAGTTTACCTATTTGTTTAACTTACATAGGGTCGTTTTTTCCCCCTTTTACTTATGGCCACAGAGGTGTTTTTGTGAGGCTTGAGTTGGCTATCGTTGTGTCAGTTTTTAAGGCTATGACCAGTCATTTGCCACCGCTACCGCGACTTACCCAAATACCTCATTGCTACAACAGATAGCCTACCATTTAGCGATAACAATATTCCTGTAAATTGCCACGCTTACTAACCTACCTACTTATCGGGTTAGTTAGCCATCTTTTCCCAGTCCACTGTTAATGCGCAGGCATATAACTTACTGACCTCTTTGGCTAGTTGGTCTTGCTATCACTAGCAGTGAAGTTAGCCCAGCTCTGTGGTCAGCTATAATAATTTTGCTAACGTTATCTGCGACCCCTTAACACTAATTGGTTAATTTGCTAATCTGGTTGCAAATCTATAGTTTATTGGTTAATTTGCAATCCGACCTCATGTAAACGAGTTAAAATGCTGCTCTCACTGAGATTACTTAGCTGCTGCTACTGTGCTGGGTGACTAGCTTCTAGCAAGCTAACGTTTCCTTGCTAGCTTATGCCCTGTTGTTACATAGGCAGTGAAACATGGACATATAAAAAGGCGATAGTGTCATAACGTTACTTACTCGTCGTCCTTCAGGAAATTATCTTCTGTGATGGGTTGTACTGGAGCGATATTTTCTATCTTAGTGTTGTAATTCCGAAAACACATATTTAGCTTCTCATCAAAATCGTTCACAAGGTCTTCCATTGACTTGAAGCTGCATATCTCCCCTGAAAAACTGTTGTCCAGATCTGAAAAGTCCTCAAACCCTGTTGTGTCGCCGACATTGGAGTTGATCTGATCCAGCTGATTTGGCCATTCAGAGGTAGGTCTGAATTCATTAAAGTCCTGCCAGTCTTCATCGAAGTGTGCTAACGGAGCAGCCATCACTGCTACGGGACAACAAGACTCACTGAACTTCGGTTCGAGACAGACGCTCTTGAGGACCAGCTGAGACAGCCCGGAGCCCCACCCACTCTACCCGTGACTTGTTAGCTTATGAGCTTGGACCCCCGTCGCAGCTGCTGCTTGCCAGTGTCATTCCCCAGATTAATTTTGCTCATTGGCAGTAGCTAACCCCGTGAGTTTTTTTTACTATCTCAATACAGTATTTTGTCAACATATTTGTAGGATTAACGAGTTGTGTTTTGTCAGGGAATATCATTGCAGCAGACCCCTTACAAACAATACATGCAGTTATGATACAGTACAGTGCAGTACAGTTTCATGTCCAAAATACTGAATTTCTGCAGTAAAGTAGGCCTACAGCACTATGCAGTACAATGCAGTTTTTTCATGTCCAAAATACTACATTTCCTGCATAAGAACGGCAAATATGTCCTCCAAAACTGCAGTATTTATAGAAGTAGGCTATGCAGTTATTTTTTTGTAAGGGAGTGGCTGCATGTGTTTTGTCAGGAAATATTATAGCAGCAGAGAGTGGCTGCAGATAGACTAAGACAACCTTCTTGGTCACCTTTAACAAAGCTCGGGTGGACTCGGGCAGGGATAGATGCATAGATGCAATAACATGGGCTACATGTGGGGCTAAATGAAGAACGAAGAAACAAAGAGGGGCCCTGGCTGCATCCACAGATGGAGTGCACACACACTCAGACACACATAATCCCTGATCCCTCTGAGCAGACAGTCAGAGCACCTGCTTTAGGGTCGTCATCACAAGACAGAAAACACCCAACCTTATCCAATATCTTTGTTTTCCCAATACCTTCTATTAGGCTGCTGTAATTGTCCATGGTAATGCTGCTGTCAGCTCAAGTCAGCTTCCAGTTCCTTTCTTCTTTCCTTAATTTAAGGTCTCCACAAAGCGGAGTTGAGGAGTGTGATAGAAATATTTTTTATATAATTTACCCCATCTTCATTGAACATTGTCTTCGAACTGGTGGGATAAAAAGGAATGGACTCTTCTTGGTTTCATGCAGATTTGTAAGCAGGCAGAGTGATTAGTTGGTTGAGTATATTTGTAGGACTACAGGAAAAGACAAGTAAACCCTGTATATCCAGCCCACTGGTTACATCCACATAACATTTCCACCCATCACTAACTCTCTTCACCCATTTAGTCTTTCTTTGTCAGCACACGACCCCCCCCCCCCAAAAAAAAAAAAGAAATGGCCTTGCAACCGTGACTATGGCAACACGGGTTTTATTTAGAGTAGATGTTAACACCAGCATGATAAAAATTGTACAAAGTTCACGATTTCAAAATGAAATATCACTGCAATGTGTGATTTTAAACATTTATAGCAAAAGTATTATATCAACAAAATGCCATGCCATGTGGTACAAAAATAAATGAACAATCGAGCGACAGAGAGAAAGAAGGAGAGTTAGAGAGAAAGCGAGAAGGAAGGTGATGTCATATAAAATCCTGTCATCAAAGGATTAGTTGAAACATTTTTGTAATGGAAAATGTATCATACTCTGATGATGAGCTCCCATGTTTTCATAAGAAAATTACTTTGCGTTTAAGCATGTGACACCATAATGTTCTAAATGTAAATAGTCACATATAACCTTATCCATTTTGTTATTATTACAATATATGTGCCAACAGCAGTCAGGCAGCTGAATTGTGCTTAAAATCCCCTTTTCTGTAGTATAGGCAATGATGACCGTTGATGAAAATGCTTATTTTATTTCTTTTTTTTTACATTTGCTATAAGTCTATTTGAAGCAGTACTACATTGGCAATAAGCTGCATACACAAAGCTGAGGACTAGGGGTGGGCAGCCCGGAGGACTTTGCCCCTTGGTTCACTGGAAACCCCCGAGCGCATGGGTGATGTAATTAGCTAGCACCTCATATACCCGCCCTTTAAATGACCGTGTGGGCCAGAGCAACTTCATTGGCAACACAGAGATGTTGTGAATTGGACAACAGGAATACTCATATCATATCCAAGCTAACATCCAGGCTGTCTTGTGAAATAGTTTTCTTTTTTTATATATATATATATAACAATACATAATGTAGTGTATGGACTTGGAACACTCTAGGATCAAGGGATTTGATTGTCCCTTTAAGAAAAGGATATAAACAATCTGCCATCTCAGTTCCCTTAAAGTCAAACCGACTAGTTCAGAAAAAAGTATTTAAGACAAATATGTGTTTACTTGTACATTTGGCACAGAAAAAATGTAATGAAAAAAAAAAAAGAATGATCATCACTGTCAGATAAGCAGCTGCATAAACTAACACAGTGATAAAACTGTTAAATGTCAGTCAGCATGCAGCTTTGTTTAAACACACAGGACAGTAAAAACAAAGTGCCATTGGTTGAGGACATCAGTGTTGGATTCTACTGTTTTTGGCGTTCGCATAGAAGTTTGTTAGTAAAACAAAAAAAGGGTTGCGAAAAACTAACTTTATGTGGCTGCATAATGAATTTATTTGAAATTTGCTACAATAAATTACTTATTAGTTCAATCTGCAGCAACCATCAAGTGCCATTAGGAATGTATTCAATGACGAATGTTCCAGCAAAATCCTCTTTGTTGCACATACACATTTACTTTTTCATTTATCAAACAGCAGAACATTTGTATATTCTCATGACTTGCAGTCTCAGCACCGTCCGTTTATCAGTCAAAATATTGGATATGATTGTACTATTGTGGTTGAACAGGAGCTACCATGGACATTCAATGACTTCTGAACAATGACTTTGTACAGTTGCAATGTTGCACATTTGACTGGAAACCATCCAAATGCATTTCACAATGGTGCCGTGAGCACACAATTTACTGAATGGGTGGGTCGTTTTAGCCTGAGCCTATACACCTTGCCAAAAGGCTCGCAGTAAAGTTGGAATGAAAAAATGAAGATTGTCATATCAAAATGAGACTTGAATAACACAACAAATGTATGTGAAAAGTATTTAAAAACAAAAATAACGTTACACCAGTTGAAGTGATTTAAAGTAATGTTCATGTACTGTGAGTGTGGTATTTCATACAGTTTTTAGAAGTCCCCGTGTCACACTGGTTTGTATGAGGTTAAAGTGCAGCCATAATGTTTTTAGCAATGATGGAACCATCAGTATGTATGTATCAGTCTATGAAGAACCAATCCTTGACCAGAAGCCCAGCCGTTTGCTGTTCTGACTTTACTTTCTGTTGGAGTCAGACTTTTCCACTGAAGTCAAAAAGGTGACTTGGGCTGGGGCCTGGATTCTTCCTGGTTCTATGCAGACTCGTAAGCAGAGTGATTGGTTGGTTGAGTATATGTACAGGAGAAGGACAAGTGCAGTCACACGCTAGAGGTATAAACCCTGTATATCCAGTCCACTGATTACATCATTACAACATCTTCACCCCCATCACTAACTTAGTCTCTCTTTGTCAGTGCATACAAAAAAAACCCCACAACAGCTAAATAAATAGATAAATAAATAAATAAATACATACATACATACATAAACTAAAACATCAGAACATGGAAACCAGGGTGACCCTGACATGGAGAGCAATGAAACCTCTCTCATTTTGGAATCGACCATTGGTGTTTCATTCTCGAAATATGATTGTAGAAAGGTCCATACAAAAAAAAAACAATTCTTTACAGTTAGTAAAAATGCACTCGTTTTTAACGGGTACCGCTCACAAATATGAAATTGCATATACCCAAATATTTGCATCCCATATCTAAGGATATGATTGAGTCATTGTCACATATTGCTAATATTCTGTTGAACTTTTTGACCATATAGCTAAATGGTTAAAATGCTGGATTGTCTATTTAATATTCAGACCATGTCTGAATGGGAAATTTCAAAACCACAAAACAGTTAACATATTTCTCATGTGTTACAGTCTTACTCTAGTTTATGGGATACACACCAATAAGTTTCCGTGTCATGATGTTTGCAATCATATATAGTTTGGTTTTATTTCTAATCTCTTCTGGGTTGTCAAAGCCACACTGCATGACCACAGGGAACCTGCATGACCACTGACAGGATTCTCCTCCGACCCTACAGCCTTCCTCGGACACTCATGACTTTTTTTACTTTTTTCTGTTTTTACAAAACGTATAAATATACAACCACCAAACAGCCTATACACAGACATGTTTTCCCAAGGAAAAAAAGGTTCTATGAAACACTGCTCCTTGCACTCTCAGCCTGTAACATTCCACCCTACTGCACATTTCAAGATCTGTCATTTAGTCAATAATCTTTTAAAATAACACACATATACACTAAAATGTGCATACATTAATTAGCAGCTATAAACATTACATCACATTATGTCAGGTCATATGAAAATGTACAAAATATGAATGCTGTTTAAAACAAGTGCCACAATTGGTAATTACATTTAAAGCAAGGCATTAAATCATAGTTATGGAATTTTGAGAGCGTATCAGCACTGTTCATAATGCAAAAATTATTAGATAAATTACAGCCATAAAATAATGATCCATAAATGTTACATCTGTCTCGTCTCCTCTGCGTCCTCTTCCCTTGTATCTTTTTTTTTCATGTTGTTTTGCTCAACATGTTTGAATTTGATTGGGTGACGCTGCCATCAGACTCAGTGACGGCTTCAGCCATTGGTTAGTTCAGGAGGGCCCCCACCCTTACACGTGGATGCCCTGCACGGCCTGCTTGATGTTCTCCAGAAGCGCCTTGTTCTCCGGGCTCTGGTACTGGTCCTGGTGCGTGTACATGTCTGTCAGCGTGTCCACGTACGTGTCAAAGTTCTGCTCGTTCATAGGCTCCTGTGGGTGGGGGAGGGGGATCAAGCAGAGTCAGTTAGAGTCTCACACACACATACACACACACACACACACACACACACAGACACAGACACAGAGAAAGTAGGTACAGTGATGTAACACAACACAGCCAGGGACACACAGAGCGGAGCAGTCGTCTGTTTATAATCTGGTGTCTCGTACACATGGGAGACAGGCTGTCAGGAAATATATTCAGAGTGTCAGACAGACCAAAATCCAGTGAAAGTGATCGTTAAAGATGTAATGCAAAAAGCCTGTCATAATGAGATTATGCTATGCTTCTGGACAGCTTCCTGTCCAGGAGGAGGAATCTCTGTACACATTTTAATTGTTTCAAGGCAGTTCCAGATACTGATTAGTTCAATGACCTGCTCTAAGCCAAAATCTCATATTCACCTCTCCAGAAACACAGTAGGAAGAAAAGGATATGAAGGATATGGTGTGTGTGTGTGTGTGTGTGTGTGTGTGTGTGTGTGTGTGTGTGGCATGCATCCCTAAACTATAAATCTATGTTGTCTTGTTTAAAAAAATAGAGGCTATGTGGAAGATATCAATCAAGCAGAAACCAAGTCAAGTCCAAGGCAGTTTTGACTGTGTTCATATGGCTTGTGAATATGAATGCGTAATGGCAGGCAGTGTTCATTTCCCATGTGGAAAGAATGAAACAGGGAGGCGAAGCAGCATGACCGATGCACTCACACAAACACACACACACACACACACTCACACCCACTCGCACGCACACATACACACACAGAGCACAATTAAATACTGAAATACTGACACACACACACACACATATAAACTGTTCCTTCATTAGAGTGTTGTCATGCAATCTGATGTATTTTCCACACACAGGATATTAATTTGGCTTTTTTTGTCTCGGCTGTGGCATCCTGGCCTGCATGCCTCTCTGTGGTCCATAGAGGGCGCTGCAGGACTATGGTCTGATCAAAAGAGTCTCATAACAATGCCACGTATGAGGACAGTTTGGATAACCCCACACTGTATTCACAAATGAGGTCAAACTTATAGCGGAGGTTTAAAGGGGTAGGAAGAAGGGGTTATGGGTAATTTTGGACAGAGAGGAAGGGGGGGGGGGGGGGGAGTGGGTGGACATTAGTTGGACAGTGAAAAGGGTTGTCTTACTCTTTGGGCCGTCTGTAAACAGCAGCTATGTCTAACAGGCACATCTTTCTGGGGCAGCGTGGTCTACAGAGAGAGGTGCAGAGAGAATACTATTAGCCAAGAGGTCCAGAGGGAGTGGGTGGACACCACGCCTCCTAGCAGATGTTCACACAAGCCTAACACCGTCTGTGGAGATTATAAAACGGACATTTATGAGTTGCTCTTTTCCTCTTATGACATTTAAACAAATCTGACTGAAGTGGACTGACTGGAACTTGGGTGGAATTTGACCTCATCATTGTATCAGGCACATTGCTAAAAGGGTGGTACATGGAAATAATTTAATATTATTGTTGATCTATGGATAGCAGGAAATAAGAGAGGATTCAAATCAGTTTGGCTGGATTCAATAAAAAAAAAGCTTTTGCTGCTGAATGAAATCTAAACGAGATGGAAATGTGCTAAAGGCTTTAGGAATATTACTGGAACAGCATGTCCATTTATTAGAGGGAGAAATAATCAGACTCCTAATCAGATTAAGCGTGAACATCCTCAATAAAGCATTACATAATGGAGAAGTGGAGTAAAAGTGTGTAGGCCCACATAACAAGTCAAATGGTGACTTCTGTAGGAAAACAGCTTTTGGTTATTCATCCAGTATCTGTTGTTGACAGACTGACGTGTTTAAATTCTTGATTGCAGGACCAATTTTATTTAGTTTACTGTTCATTTTTTCAAACAAACATCCAACACATTGCGCAGACAACCATCCAACCCATTGCTCAGACAAACATCCAACACATGTTTAACCATTTAACACCTTGTAGCCAAAGCACATCAGGGCACAGTGAAGGTCTCTGATGATCAACGTAAGTGCTGGAACCAATCCAAGACCTTGTTATTCTCCACGAGTAGCAATTATCCAATCACGACCACTGCTACCACTGATGTGGATTAGACAAAGGCGTGTGATTGGATAATTAATGGCACCATGAGAAAAAGTGTGGATGGTGACACAAAGAGCAGTGACTGGGGTGGGTTAGGGTGAGGAGCCAGAGTTCTGAAGAAGAGCAGACAATGAGAATCTCCACAACGCACAGGAAGACAGGAAGCAGATGGAGAAAATAATTTATGTCAATATTCCATTGAGTAAGAACCTTTAGGCGGGGATCACATTAGCCAGTGGCAAGCGGCAGGTTTCCTGTTGTTCTCTATGGTTCGGCAGTAGAATGGTGGCAATGCTGGCGTAACACTAGCGTTGAGCAAGCTGAGCGTTGAGCAAGCTGAGCGTTGAACTTGGTTCAACTTTCAAAGTGCAACGCGAGCGTATTCAATTGTCAGTTAAGGCAAATTGTTTGTGTTACCGTAGGAATGAGATAGAACTTATGGTTTGAGTGTTGCGTTGCGCTGGCTAATGTGATCCCCGCCTTAAAGGTCATTGTAAAGTAGCAGTTAATTGGCCTTTACGTTACTATACTATTGCTTTGACATACTATATGCATGCATGTGTGTTCATGAGATGTGTGCTGGGACTGGGTGTGATTCAGTGCATGTGTGTTCATGAGATGTGTGCTGGGACTGGGTGGGATTCAGTGCATGTGTGTTCATGAGATGTGTGCTGGGACTGGGTGTGATTCAGTGCATGTGTGTTCATGAGATGTGTGCTGGGACTGGGTGGGATTCAGTGCATGTGTGTTCATGAGATGTGTGCTGGGACTGGGTGGGATTCAGTGCATGTGTGTGTGTGTGTGTGTGTGCGTGTGTGTGTGTGTGTGTGTGTGTGCGTGTGTGTGTGTGTGTGTCTCTCTCTCTCTCTCTCTCTCTCTCTCTCTCTCTCTCTCTCTCTCTCTCTCTCTGTCTGTGTGTGTGTGTCTCTCTGTGTGTGTGTGTCTCTCTATCTGTGTGTGTGTGTCTCTCTCTTTCTTTCTGTGTGTGTGTGTGTGTGTGTGTGTGTGTGTGAGAGAGAGAGAGTGAGTGTGTATGTGCATGTGTGTGTGTGTGTGTGTGTGTCTCACCATGTGTAGAGACTGTGTGTTGTCTCTCACCATGTGTGGCAGCTGGATGTTGGCGAGGCTGTTGATGAGCGATTGGCTGAGGTTGGCCAGCTCATGGAGCAGAGAGTCGTTCTGCTGCTCGATGGCCTTGTTCTCCTCCTCGATGGACTTCAGGTTGGTCTCCATGGTGGTGATCTGTGGGGGAGACAGCTAGGTTAAGTCTGTGAGGAGGCTCTCACTGAACCACTGCTTCTGACCTCTGACCTCTCCTGAAGCAGTCAGGCGACTGCAGCTCCCCACTGTGGATCCACATCATCATGTAGGAGGACCAGAATACAGTGAACCTCTACCATTCAGGAAACTTTGAGGTACCGTAAACTGAACCAGTAGTATAAGTTATATGAGTGACCCACTCCCCCCCCCCCCCCCCCACACACACACAGACAGATTGACAGCCCGACCTGATTACTGGTAATACCCTTTGCCCCCTAGAGAGGGTGACGGCAATGAACGCTAACAACAGTGTGGGTCAATAACTACTGCATACTGCATGACAGAAAAAAAAAACTCCAATTAAATATTCTCATATCAATGCATGACATGATGTAGTGAATTGATTTCTTGGCATATGCTATTAGTATAGGTTTACTCGATACCTCTTTTATAAGTTCTAGTTGCTTTGAAACGGAAATGTCAAGAAGTGTTACCTGTGTCCTCAGTTTAATCATGTCTGACTCCACTTGATGATTGGACTCGTTCAGATCTTTGATTTCTTCATCCAGCTGCTTGATCTCTTCATCATTCTCTATTCCTGAGAAGAATTAAATAATTATATACCTTGAGTCTACTTGTTTACTAAAGTTTTGGTCTTTAACATACTCTTGAAAATAGATCTTAACTACATAAAGAGTTGGCACTTCATTTGGCTTTTGGCAGTTCATTTGACATTTGCCGTTCTCCTCTTTGTTCACTGGTAATTCTTTACTAATTCTTTGACTCAGACTGATTGTAAATGTCCTGTAAATGCTGTAGCTTCATGGGGCCTGTCATGAAGCTAAGGTACAGTACTGTAGATGCGGTAACATTAGAGGATAAGATGCAGTAATGTTAGAGAATAAAATGCAGTAACGTTACAGGATTAGATGTAGTAACGTTACAGGATAAGATGCAGTAACGTTACGGGATTAGATGCAGTAACGTTACGGGATTAGATGCAGTAACGTTACGGGATAAGATGCAGTAACGTTACGGGATATGATGCATTAACGTTACGAGATAAGATGCAGTAACGTTACAAGATAAAATGCAGTAACGTTACGAGATAAGACGCAGTAACGTTACAAGATAAGATGCAGTAACGTTACAGGATTATTTGCAGTACTGTTACCTTTACTGGGCCTCTGTTTGAGCGTCAGCATCTCCACCCCAGTCATGCGAGCCTTCTTCATTGCTGATGAGGCACGTGGACAGCCTGACAGACTGAGGAGAGATGCATAAATTCAATTAATTAATAACATTATTTACCTAAGATATTTTGCCAGTACATTAAAACACATGTACACACACACACACACACACACACACACACACACACACACACACACACACACACACACACACACACACACATACAAATACAAGCACACACCTCCGGTGTGTCAGGAAGCTCCCACTGACATGCCCAGAGCCGTCGCAGCCCGGAGTGGGGCAGGACATGCCGTCTGTCTTTCCAGACTTCCAGGCAAACTGGGCACCGTTCACCAGCCCGTCCTTCTGCCGCTTGGCCGCCAGGGGGCACCCCGAGGCACTGCGGTGCGAGGCGTACTTCCCAGTCACATGACCTTGCCCATCACACCCAGGGACTGGACACCTGAAAGGACATGAGGACGGGTGATGAATTCAGTCTGTAACGTTGCAGCTTCAGCATGTGAACGTGGAGTATTCACATAAGAGAAAAGATACTGAATTGTTCACACAGAGTTCGGTAACACCAAGGTCATGAGTTGTCAAAATGACCTTGACTAAAGAGTCCCTCAAAACAAACCCCAGGAACTGTAGTGTGTCTCCTCCTATGGCTCCAAGTGCCTATGGGGACCTGGTTTCCCCCGTTCATCTCTCTCCCACACACTTCGTCACTCTCACCTGTCGTATTTGTATAATGGCTAAACGCCCCCACAAAATATACATAAAAACATGACAAACCCCAGACTTCTTTCAGTATCAACAGCAGAGTCCTCTGCCCTTCACCAAAGTTAGCCTGTGAGTAACACTTGCTTTGAGGGGGAGGGGAGTCACTACTTGTTCTCGAAGGTGTCTGGACTGACTTTGTGCAGGCGAGGAGTTCAGCCCTAACAGCAGGCATCCGCGGGCCTTGCTCCTGCTCCAGCTGGGTGAGAAATGACCAACTGAGATTGATGATGCCAATGGCAGCGGGAGGGTCTGCTTTGGGGGAGGGAGGGCGCGGCCAGCGGTACAGGTAGATGATGGTGGACAAGCAGGGCAGACGGACGCCCTGCCGTGAGGGCCAAATGGATGCCCACATCAGTCAAAGCTTAAAGGATTCAGCCAGGGGAAGACAAGACAGACTAGGGGTTTCACTCGGATTTGGAGACAGACAACAGTGCTTCGCGGGAAGTGGAAAGGTGAACATAAAACAGAGGTCACCTCAAGAGCGGAAATAACCCGTGTTCATAATAAAGAGCAGAAATAACCCGTGTTCATAATAAAGAGCGGAAATAACCCGTGTTCATAATAAAGAGCGGAAATAACCCGTGTTCATAATAAAGAGCGGAAATAACTTGTGTTCATAATAAAGAGCGGAAATAACCGTGTTCATAATTCATTCATATATATATACATTTTGGTTTCTTGTAGAACTAAAGTGCTCTGTATGAAAAATTAATTTTAAGTTTCAAACATACCATGTTTTGATATGATTAATCCATGCTTCATCAAACATGTCTCTCAAAAAAAGGAAGTATGATAGAGATTGCATGCCCTCACCTGATTGGCTCCTGGTCGTCCTTGTCTTCCTTGCTGTGCAAAATCTTGATACCACTTTTCTTTGCTCTAGGGCAGCCCGACAGACTGCAACAGAACACAAACGCATGCACGCGCACACACACACACACACACACGCACACACGCACACACGCACACACACATCTTTAAGGTAAACTTTAGCTGCAGAGGCCATCACCTGGGTTAACCCAGACTACCTGTAGCCACCTGTGCTCTGAAAGGCACAGGTGTTGTGGAACGGCACAGATGAATGAGAGTCCTTACCTCCTGTGAGAGGCATAGTTTCCTGTGATGTGGCCTGAGCCATCACAGCCTGGAGTAGGGCACCTGAGGACGAGGACAGGTGACCGGTGAAACAGATTTCTGATGTGCCATTACACAGTAGGCTCAAGACACACACACACACACACACACACACACACACACACACACACACACACACACACACACAGAGAGAGACTTACTTCAGATCTTGTGAGTTGGATGCAGACATCACGCCCCGGATGCCTTTGTCTGCCAGCTGGCAGCTGGAGAGGCTGCATGAACACACCAGACAGGCAAAGTTTGACCAAGGAGGCAGACAAGAGCTCACACAACTACGAGTAATATTCTCTCGTTAGGGGCCATGAGAACCCCTGACGCCCTCAGCACAGATCAGTCCAGAGGATCCCAGAGGATAATACATGAAAGTTTTTAATACTGTATATCATGCTATGCATGATTTTTTTTTTTTAAACTGTTACATTTTTAACTATTGTAATGTTAGCTAAACAATGTTAGCTAAATACATGAACCAAAACCATGAGTGTTAAAAAAACAGGCATCCTCTAAGTGAGATGGTAACTAACAATGGGCAGTTAGCAGTGGATGTCTGATGCAAAAGGTGTCTGTTAGAGGGTGTGGAGGAGGCTTCGTACGTGATAATCTCTTTCTTGGCCTCCTTGCAGGGGTTGTATTTGTGTTTCGGACTGGGCATGGTCACCTCTCCAGGATATTGGGGCTCATCCAGAAGGTCTTGGAAAGGGTCAAGGTCATCGGGCTATGGAGAGAGGTGGACAGGGCAGAGCAGGGTAGAGAAGAGCAAAAGATGTGGAAAAGACAGTAGACACAGAGATGTTTCTAAAAACAATCTCCTGAATGTTTCTGAAATGCAACTTTATGCTGCAGATAGCTGATTTAAGATAAATATGTGATGCAATTCTGATTTCATCCAATAGGTGTCTCTCTAGTCCTTTCTGTGGAGTTCCCTGGTGTCATTTCCATACCTCTACCTAACATCAGGCTCACTACACAGGATCTTGCGTGATGGTCTTACATGTCATAGGTCAATGTCTTCAAAGTACTCTTGACAAAGCACTCGTCACACATTAACACAGGACACCTGTCACTAGTTCAATTGGTCATAAGACTCTTTTAGAACCTCTCTGGTTCTAAGAACATCAAGGTCATGGACTTCATTTCCACTGCTGACTGCAGGACCAGAGAAGATGACCAAGGCCAGTGTTGTAAAGTGACACTCAAACCGTGGGAACTCACTGACTGATTTACCCATAGAAATCCATGCTCTATTGTATGTCTCTTTAAATGAAAGCTTTTGCTCAATAAATATATTATAAATAACATATTACATATGGTATAAATGTAATACATATTCTATATAATATTATCATGTTGTAAATGATGTCTCTTTTAAACCTTGATCATTTCTACAGAGGAAGACAGATGTACAGAATGACCGCTAAGGAGAAAGAGACATCTAGACACAAAGATGCCCTAAAAAAGAGAGATTCATACATAAACAAAAACAGCCATTCATACACAAACACAAACAGACAAGCAGGCACAGAGACAGGGCAAAATTACACTGACTGACAGCAATAATCATACACAGAAACATAGAGACAGATTGAATGTCATACATAGAAAATACTACAGGAAGACAGACAAACAGTTAGGCAGATGGTCATTTAGACAGATAGGGAGAGCCACAGACAGATAGGGAGAGCCACAGACAGATATGGAGAGCCACAGACAGATTTGGAGAGCCACAGACAGATTTGGAGAGCCACAGAGAGATATTGAGAGCCACAGACAGATACGGAGAGCCACAGACAGATATTGAGAGCCACAGACACAGAGAGGCACAGACAGATATTGAGAGCCACAGACAGATACGGAGAGCCACAGACACAGAGAGGCACAGACAGATATTGAGAGCCACAGACACAGAGAGGCACAGACAGATATGGAGAGCCACAGACAGATACGGAGAGCCACAGACAGATATTGAGAGCTACAGACACAGAGAGGCACAGACAGATATGGAGAGCCACAGACAGATACGGAGAGCCACAGACAGATATTGAGAGCCACAGACACAGAGAGGCACAGACAGATATGGAGAGCCACAGACAGATACGGAGAGCCACAGACAGATATTGAGAGCCACAGACACAGAGAGGCACAGACAGATATGGAGAGCCACAGGCAGGTGTGCTGTGGTGTGGTGTGGTGTGGTGTGGGTAGGGCACCTCCTTGTGTCCATCCTGGTCCAGGTGCTTGAGTTTGGTGTAGTCCAGCGGGAGGTCCCAGCAGTCGGCCGTGCCCATCTGGTAGCCGCGGCTGTTGAGCAGGGCCTGACGCTGGGGCGACATGGGCTCCAGGGGAGTCAGGACCGTCGGCTCGCCGCCTCCGCCCGCACCCCCAGAACCCCGCCGCTGGTCATCGCCTCCGCCGCCCACATCGTCATCATCAGGGCTCTGGACCACAGAGGAGGGAAAGGGGGGGGGGGGGGCAGTCAGACATTTCAGTGAACTTGGCCTCGGACAGATGGGTCATGTTAGAACGTTTTTTTTAAATTTTTTATCTAAGTTGAGAGAAGGAGAGAGATAGTAAGAGAGAGAGAGAGAAGGG
This sequence comes from Alosa sapidissima, assembly GCF_018492685.1. Lineage (NCBI taxonomy): Eukaryota > Metazoa > Chordata > Actinopteri > Clupeiformes > Clupeidae > Alosa > Alosa sapidissima. Next base: position 34,328,902 of record NC_055962.1, on the reverse strand, counting down.
TGAGGGGGGGACAGACCGAAAGAGCGGAAAATGCAATGAGCGAGGGAATACAGTGGAGGGAAAAAGGAGAAGAAATAAAAGAAGGATAAAAAGGTGAGAGCAGCAAGAGAGAGAAAAAAAGCAGGCACGAGAAAAGAAGAGAGAGAGGTGTCAGTAGGCACAGCCGCAGAGGGGCACGAGACATGGGACTTGGGTGAGACGAACAAAGCCACCAGTGACAGAGAG
>NC_055962.1:34306177-34326177 GCF_018492685.1 Alosa sapidissima | reverse complement strand
ACACACACACAATATAAACGGATACATATGTCTTTGTATGTGTGTGGGAAATAGAGGGAGAGAGAGAGCACTCGACCGACAGAAAGGTAGAATGGTAGCCAGGGAGACAGACACCTACAATACTCTCTGATTGGATGTTGAGATGTTCCATGGTGAGTGCTGTGGGCGAATGAGTCTGAGAGAGAGGGACAGCAGGGGGGAGAGAGCAGAGGAGAGAGGGAGAGAGGGAGGGATAGAGAGAAAGAGAAAGAGAGAGAGAGAGAGAGAGAGGCAGGGGTAGGGAGGAGGGTAGAGAGAGAGAGGCATGACAGCAGTCCTCATGTATAATGTAGGTTTGCCATCTCTGCCTTCCCTTCGCACATTCCACATGAACAGCAGACAATTGCTCATGTCCAGTTATCAAATCTATCTAATATCTCAAAGAGTTGACCTTTGTCTCTCCACATCGCCATTCTTTAAAGCAATGAGTATACTTCTGCGTGTGCGGCTAAGCTGTACGCTCACACGGTCGCGAGTACACATTCAGGCAATATGCAAGATCCGTACGGACACCAAATTTGGCTGCAGCACGGAAAGGACGTACAGACCGGACGCGTGATCAATTTGGCGTAGATCATAGAACTTGGACCTAAGTCTTCCAGAGCCTGTTTGTCTACTTTTTCTATGATATGTGGGCTACATTTGATTTTTCAAGCAATCTGATGAAATGTATTCATAGGCTTAATTTATATGACAGGCAAAGTCTGTCATATAAAAAAACAAATTCTAGCAACCAATTTGCTAATTTAATTCCATGCACAAGGTCCAAAGTGCAAACATTGGTGGGTCAGCTTAAAGCTCCCATTACAATAACTTTGTCTCATGCATGAGACACTTTGCTTCTTATCTGACTTCTGAGCAGGAGCAATGTGTCTGCATGCTCTTACAATTCATTGTTCCGTAAAACAGCAATACGGCTTGTCTATTTTCAATTAAATGCGTAGAGAAGTGTGGAACAGCAATGTCTGGCTAGACTAGGAAGCGCATTCACATCTGGTTACATATAGTCCTAAGAGCATTGGAGTGGAAGCTGATGAGAATATATATTTCATGGAAACTAAATTACCACCAGAGGGAAGCTTCATCAGCACTCATAAGCCTCAAGTTTGACCTTGTCAGCAAGCGGTTAGCGGTTTGTGTGCTTACCGTCGTATCCCTTGGGTGAGGTGTCACGGCCATGGGTCTTGGGCGCCAGGGCTCTCTTGCCGTAGGGGTGCTGCTGGGCGTCGTAGCCCTGTGTGTAGTCGAAGCTGGTCTTGGAGTACTTCTCCAGCTCCTTGGCCAGGTTGGAGCGGGGCGTGCTAGTGGAGACGTTAGTTTTGTAACCGTACTGAGGGATCTCCAGCTGTTTCACAAAGCACATAGGCCTGGAAGATAACCATTGAGATGGGGAGCTGGGTTTGGGGCTCGCCGACTCACACGCCCAAGCACCCATGCACACACACACACACACACACACACACACACACACACACGCACACACACACACACACACACGCACACACACAGCAGGGGCGGAGTAAAGGTTTTGTCTTGGGGGGGGGGGGGGGCAGAGAAATGGGGCCCCCTTACTATTAATATATATATCTTATATTACTTACTTACACATATATTGAATGCTGATATTTGATTGGCTGTCAGCGGCCAATTTGAATGGCCAATTGGCATAAGTGTAGCAAATTTTACATTTTAAAATACTGACATGTGGCTCTTATAGCGCCCCCCTATGGACAACATTTCACACAATTTGGTGTGTGCCCAAAGAATGTTGCAGTGATTGTGTAAGTGTGGTTAACATTAGACATTTACAGCAGAACACTAGCAATGGAATCATTACGAAACAAAATTTGATTAAAGCTTAAGACTCAAAATAGGCGAATTTTGACGGAGGGGTCTGTAGATGATGAATACCAAATTTAGTAAGAATCCGATGAAAGACCTCAGACTACTTCAGTTTACTTGCAGTTTAGTTTGTTTGAAAATTGCAACAATATTTTCCAAATGGGTGTGGCTGGGTATATTGGATAAGGGAGCTTTCACAGAATCAGAAGACCCAAAACATGGTTCTTGTTGTGCTGCTTGGACCCCTACTAAAAACACAATCAGCAGGGGATACGCTAGAAGGTGGGGTTGCTCATACCTCCGGCCCCCCCCTTTCTCATGCTCAGCCAGGCTCCGCCTCCAGCACACACACACACACACACACACACACACACACACACACACACACACACACACACATACATCTGTGTGTATTCCTGTGCATACAGGATCACAGTATCACAGACACAGATATGCAATTTCAGGAACACACACTATCTCTCTCATTCACACACAAACCCACACACACACCCACGTGTAAAGAAAGTTGACTATATAAAATGGGCTCTAATGTGTATATTGGGCGGTGGAATTCATCTCAACTGCTCTGGCGTTAAACGCAGGGCCATTCTCCCTGACCAGCATAAGAATGAAGGGTGACTTTACCTCTGAAAACATTCTGATCACTAACACTGTGCACTGCTGACCTGGCTAGCCATAAAGCAATCTGGGCGTAAGGGGTCTGCAGGGAGGGGTGGGGGTAGGGGGTACGAGGGGTAATGAGTGCTCAGCGTACCTGAGCACGCGGTCAGAAGCCTGGCTGCTCTTGGACCCGTCGCTGCCCTGGTGCTTCTCCTGGACCTTGGCCATTTTCTCCGCAGCGGCGATGGGGCACCCCGAGAGACTGCAACAACACAGGCACAGCAGCGGAACGTGAGTTCATGTATTGTGCACACATTTACTATTTACACAAACATGCTTTAGTGCTGTCATTTTTGCTCAATCTACCCACTTTTTACACCCCCCTTTACATTGTTAATGTTTTTAATCTTACAAAAGCTCTGGGCAAGTCTCCATAATGTTCAAAATTGAGAATCTCTAAAGTGACTGTGGTCCTTTTAAACCGAGTTCTTGAGCAGTTTTCAGACAGGAGGGATGCTCTTGCTAAGCAGTTGGATGGTGAAATAAAAAAAGGAATACTGAAATGAACAGAAAGAAAAATAGATTTCTGAAATTAACAGAACGACAAATGGATTTCTGCAATTAACAAAAAAGAAACATTGATCACTGAAGTTGTACATTTGCCAGGGATTTGAAGGAAAATCTTCAGTGAAAACATAAGTGGACTCTAGTTACCTCTGAGAAATGTTTGTCAATCATTCATGTGTTTCTACTTTTGGGAGGCCAATGGAGGAAATCAGCATTTCGAGTGTCTCCTGGGACAGTTCAGTCTGGCGGCCTGAAAAGACCCATCAGATGCACCAAGGACCATACTGTGTGCATGTGTGTTTGTATTGTGTGTGTGTGTGTGTGTGTGTGTGTGTGTGTGTGTGTGTGCGTGTGCGCGTCTGTGTGTGTGTGTATCTACAGTATGTATGTATGTACTGTATGCAGTTAAAGTGGAATTTGGCAGGAGTGGGAACCCAAAAATCCAGTGTCGGTGCAACGGGGGAAAATTACTCATCGTTGGACAACATATTGAGTGTCGTGGTGTAGCAATACATTTTGGACAATAATTGCTAGCTTCTTGGTCACCTCTGTACACGCGAAAAATTTAACTCACCATTTAACTTAACAATATCATCGCGCTACTGTATATCTTTGGAATATATTTATTATTAATTTATCTGAGGTAGCGGAACTGCGTTCCTTCCGCTCACCCACACACACATTTTAACCCCTGACTGTATGTAGGTCTACAAATGCGTACTGCTAACTACACATATTTTGTTTGGGAAACAAACTTCTTATCACTATTGAAAGTGAATGCAATCCGGTTAGACTAATCTCCTAAATCCTAATCCCCTGGCAAATCTATTCATGTGTGTGTTGTGTCCAGTATTTATGTGTATATGTATTATATATATTAATATGCATTGTGTCTCTGATACTCTCTCCTTCTTTCGATTACTCACACAATTTCTCTCCCACTCCCTCTCTTCCCTGACTCTGTTTTTATTCTGTCTTTCATTGGTGCCACTCTACATCTCCCTCTGTCTCTCCCTCCCTCTCTCTCTATCTCTCTCTGTATTTTCTCCTGATTACATCTTTCTTTCCGTCTTTTTCTCTCATTCCAGTTCTAATCAGCTCTCATTCCACATTCTTCTTCTCAAATTCAAATCCATTTGATTGGATTATTATTCATCATTAATCTGATGTCCTTATATCCTGGGCTGAAATTTTCAGTCATTCAATTATTTGAATTACAGTAAAGGACATATTAGACAGATCCTCTGCATGAGATCGATTTGCAGCCATTACCATGGGCAGAACAAAATCACTCGTTAAGCTGTACACAATAACCATAGTGAAATATCGCAGTAGTAACTATATTGAACGCTATAGGAAGTCACTATAATAAGCAAATCATTTAGGCTACTCACACTCTTTAAGAGGGCCATCTATATATGTTCAGGAGGTGTGTGACTGTGTGTGTGTGTGTGTTTCATGCCCCTTTGTGAGTGCTGCAAATGTGTGAGTGAGTTTCTCCATATATTTAATGCATTTACTCTGCGTCTAATGTGTCACCATGGCGATGCCTACAGAGGGTCATAAGGTTGTTGCGTTCTCTCATCCCCATGGTTGCTGTTTCTATGGCACTCATGGCTGCATCGCTCCCTATATGAGCACATCAGCTCCAAGCCAGTGTGTGTGTTTGTGTGTGTGTGTGTGTGTGTGTGTGTGTGTGTGTGTGTGTGGCTGATGTGGGTGGTGGATGCTTGTTAGATGGAGCTACTTTCTTCACAGAGAAGTTGGAGCAGATTCTGAGTGATGTTAAAGTCAGACGAATATAGTGTGGTTTGAAAAGTGCTAATGTGCAAGTGTGAATAAGCCTGTTTGTTTATCCCACGGGAGCTGTTCTACATAACATGGCCTCTAGCTACAGCTATATGTCTCTGCATCCCAGTAACATTAAGGTAACACAGACAGATGCTCTCCGTGGCCCCTCTCTCACACAGACAAACACACTCTCTCTCTCTCTCTCACACACACACACACACACACACACACACACACACACACACACACACACACACAAACATATACCTTGCACAGACATACATAGGCTACAGCTACAAGGTATGGAGACCAGTAGAAACCAAGCAGTTCAGTAAACAGTAAACGATCGAATCTCTTCCCGAAGGACTTCGGCAGAACTATTTTCCTCTTTGAGTGACAGCTCATGTGTTTCGTGTAGCATGTAAAAGGGACTATAAGTGGAAGCTGCCATATGTTACACAAACAGAAGAACAGCAACAAAAGAAGACCAACTTCGGTCCCCTGGCACAAGAAACCAGAAAGTGGCTACAGTACGACACACAGACATGTCAATCAACATGGCATTTGATACCAGCAAACATCCCAAGCACAGTGCTGCAGGCCTGATGTGTTAACACCCACAGCTATGCCTTGTGGAAGTGACACGCTCACACTGTGACAAGCGTTGATGGAGAGAATAACAAAAAGGAGAAAAGAAAGATGAGTTTCTAGATACAATCATAACTTCATTTCCTTTTAGATGTAACTTTTTATTCTAGAAGAATCCCCATCTTTCTCATGAAAGTGTCACACCTGCCTCAGTGATTCTGTGAATCTTAGAATTACGTCGGGTCAGCAGTGGCTATCACTCACCTGCGGTGCGAGTTCCTGTTGCTATTAACGTGCCCCCGCCCCGAGCAGCCAGGCGTGGGACACTTTAGAACGTTCTCGTGCATAGCGAGAACTTAGCACCGGGAAGAGCAGAAGGAAGAGGCAAGAGACAGCAGAAAGGGTTAGAGGTGAGAGGTCAAAGGGCATCTAGGATTATTAGCATGTTTCAGACGTGTTATATGTAATAGTGTATTGTTCAAGAAGCTAAGCATGCTGTCACAGATTTTAAGGCAGGGGGTCTGTAGTTTAACCCCTTTTAAAGAACCCTAAAAAGTTTCCACCTAAACCAATGGAGGGTGTTAGCAAACTGGAGTGGTGCTTCATATGTGACAGGCTCCTTGAAAGTTTTCTATCCAAAGAAAAGAGAGGGACTTTTTTTCAATCAGTGCGCTCCTGGTGGAATCTTTCAGGGTTCTTCTATGGGGATTGGTAGAGTGTGTGTTCTTTTATTAGTTTGTTCAGATGAATGAGCATGCTTTGGCAGCATTCCATGCATTGCACATACAGTAGAGGCACAATATTGAGAGTGAGACAACGAGAGAGTGAGACAACGAGAGAGTGAGACAGGACTCTTGTCCACATGCTGCGGGAGGGACAGTCAATTCAGTAAGACCAGCCACACATGCAGGGTACAGAGTAACAATTCATTTCAATTAAGCCCTGAGGTGTCTTTGCGTATGTCAAGGTTTATATCACAAACCACATCACAGAATTCACAGGCTGATGAAATATTCTGCAGGTTTTTCATTCTGTAATCATTTACTTCTACTGGGATTGCTATATTGATCCCAAAAATATGGCAAGTCGTGCTGTATGGTCCAATGTCCTAAGCCCTACTTTTTACCATATATTTGCCATGATACCTAGTGTGAGTCATTCTCCAAGACAAAAGCCCAGCTTTACTGACAGTAATGACACACACACACACACACACACACACACACACACACACACACACACACACACACACACACACACAGTAATGACACACACACACACACACACACACATGCACAAATGTAAACATACACATGTACAGTGTGTGTGTGTGTGTGTGTGTGTGTGTGTGTGTGGGTGTGTATGTGTGTGTGTGTGGGTGTGTATGGCTGTGCATATGTATGTGTGTGTGTTTATGTGTGACTGTGTGTGTGTGTGTTTGCGTGTGCGTGTGGGTGTGTGTGTATTTGTGTGAGTGAGAGTATGTATGTGCGTGTGAGTGAGAGTATGTATGTGCGTGTGTGTGTGTGTGTGTGTGCGTGTGTGTGTATGTGTGTGTGTGTGGGTGTGTATGGCTGTGCATATGTATGTGTGTGTGTTTATGTGTGACTGTGTGTGTGTGTGTGTTTGTGTGTGTGTGTGTGAGTGATGGCATGCGTGCCACATGCTGCCAGGCGGTACTGCTTACTCTCTGGTGGCACACGGTCCTTGTGTGGGCACCCGGACAGGCTGCGGTGATGTGGGTACAGCCCGGTCACGTGACCTGTTCCGTCACACCCTGGAGTCGGACACTTGCTCTCCTTCTTCTCCCCTCTGGAAGAATCTGTCAATAACAACAACAAACAACAACAAACATGCACATTAACAAACCAGCCAACATCTATCAAAAGGGCAAAGGGAACTCGTAAAAACTAACCAGAGATGTGAAAGTCCGGCTTCAGAAAGTAGAAATCCTGCCACATATTTGTTCCAACCATTCATTAAATCAGCTGATTCTAATCAGCACAACTCTTAAGCCAGGTAGATCAGCTAGTTAGTGAAATCACCTGTGCTTAGTGCATGGCAGTAGCCTGGCGAGCCAGACCCACATTAAAATGTAGGGTCTGGGCACTCACCGTTCGCAGTGCTGAGGCCGAGGGGCGGGATAATCAGTTGTCTTTCAAATTCCCTCTGCACGCAATAGGACGCAATAGGATATTTGTTTTCAAGTAGCAGGGAATTCAAGCCAAACCGTTGCACCTCTGCCATCAATCATTATGTTAAGCCCACCAAACGACTCTATACACGATTTCAATGTCCTGATTAAGTTTCGATTTCTGGAGCTCACAAGCCAACGGAGAGTTGCTAGACTAGCCCTGGCAGCATGATGATTCGTTAAGCCTGATTTCCCTATGTGCTATATAAAATGGTGTTTTACAAACACTGGGCCTTATTTTATTTGTATAACTAGGAGCACTCGGCAGAATTAAGTATGAATAAAGTCTTAACCCCTTATGGAAAAAAACTGTTATAGACAACTTCCTCCTAAACTCCAGGAAAATAATGACGCCAAAGAGGCCTATATACAGTATACAGCTTTGGAAAAAATGAAGAGACCACTGCACATTTTTCTGATGTCATCCTACGGTTGCTGAGTGACATTCTAATGAGTTGACGGTCATATTCAAATTTGCAGTGGTCTCTTAATTTTGAATATGTCCGTCAACTCATTCGAATGTCAATCAGCAACCGTAGGAAAATCAGAAAAAAATGCAGTGGTATATATATGAATATTGAATATCAAAATGATACATTGCATTTTGAACGATTTTCTATGTGACATCTGTTCAGGATACACCATATTGGTGGGTTAGGTTGAACATGACATGTGGCCTGTGTGTGTGTGTGTGTGTGTGTGTGTGTGTGTGTGTGTTGAGAGGGTGGGGTCGGGGATAGGGTTGAAGTGGGCACACAGGATGGGAGAAATCGGCTCAACTGTCAGATCCCGGCACCGCAGAAATGCAATTTCATGTTTCATTAAAAATGTTCCCCTCCAGGGAAATAACACAGAGAGCCGAGACGCCGAGAAAGCCGCTTATCGGTATTCCCGCCAGGGATCTGTGCGGAAGGAGCTGGGGTCTGGGGCCCTGGGGGTAGCAGGAGCAGTGGCGGCGGCGGAGGTGGTGGTGGTGGTGGTGGATGTCTCAGCCATCACTCCTCCCCACTCCCCCCACCCCCCTCTCATCCTGGAGGGTTCTCCGGGGAGAGGCCAGGAGCCTCTAAGGACCGTCCCGTAAGACGCCACTTCTGACTCTTAGTTGAGTCTAGTTTGTTCTTAAACATCAAGATACCTGGCTGCCACAGACTGTAAGTAGGGACTGAAGTAGCAGCTGGAGCTCTAGACAAAGATGGTGGAGGAGGAGGAAGTGGAGGTGTGTCTCAGGATGATGAAGAGCACGTCAGAGGAAAAAGGAAGGGCATCTCGGTGGACCAGGACTGGGGCAATAGCCTCTTGCCTTCGCAGCACATACCTAAGAGAATGAGCTTCCACGTACAGTACATCAGTCTGACATGAGACCACTGGAGGACAGGTCTTGGTTCCCTTCCTCAAATGAGCTGCTATTCACTATGGCTACATATCTGCTCAGAGTCCAAAAGATCCAGACATGCATGTGAGGATGTATTCTGCAGCTCTACGTATGACGATCCCAAGATGAAGTATGATACCAATGAGCCCATGTAGCGTGTGTGTGTTCTGTCTTGCCCACTGAAACCTCATCATGGGGACATTAATGAGCTATGGCTTCTGAAGTTCAGGAGAACATGTTTTGGAAGTGCAGAACTGGAGCTTCTGGAGCTACTCATGCTTTCCCGGTATCAAATATTAATGGTTACAGATCATTACCATGTTTTCACGCTTTCTGTCCGAGCAGCCAGAGAGACATTTCTAACTGTGGTCCTATGCAGAGAACTATGCTATGGTATAAGAAAAATGTCATTTAATCATATAATACAATGCCTTCCATTGTAAAAGTTAACAACAACATTTTATTATTCATCATCACTTTATTTAACCATTGGGATCTCTAATGAATAATTCAATCTGCATAGGTTTAACAGGGAGAATGGGTAGGAGGGATGATGTGGGGGTGGAACTCTCCCTGCTGTTCAGCATACTGAAGGCAGCTAGAGACACCACCTGTCTGGTGATTAAATCGAGCAGATAAGACAGAGCCCAGCCAGATGAGAACCGTAGCAGATAGAACAGAGCCCAGGCAGTGGAGAACCGTAGCAGATAGGGCAGAACCCAGGCAGGGGAGAACCGTAGCAGATAGAACAGAGCCCAGCCAGTGGAGAACCGTAGCAGATAGAACAGAACCCAGGCAGTGGAGAACCATAGCAAATAGGACAGAGCCCAGCCAGATGAGAACTGGCTGGGTTATCATCAGGACTGCTGGAAGTCACGGAACATCAGCAGGAGGTTCGGAACCTTACAGGAACTACTTCCTCTATGCCTTTGCCCTTTTATGGTGTGCTTTCCCTACATATCATCAACCAATGGAATAACAGATTAACCTAATAACATCGAAACATTTTTCAACAAAAGGATTCATTACCTTATTTTTGTACTTTGTCAAGTATATAATATTTTTGTAATGTGGATTTGAAGATCTTGGCAATATACTGAACATGAGTTTTGTGGTTAAGTTATTCAGACTTCATGCTGAAACTCTGAAGTAACTATCTGTTACTGTAGATCCAGTGTGTACACCATTAAGTTCCTTGGTCCCTGTTCACATCTGATACTGGTCCTCAGTGCAGTGCAGTGCAGTGCAGTTTGGGTGATGTAGGCACCAGTCCTCAGTGCAGTGCAGTGCAGTATGGGTGATGTACAGTAGGCACCATATGAGTGTGATTGACGCTGCAGGTTGCCGAGGATCCTGTTGGTTAAGTGTACCTGAGGCTGATGTACTGTGAGGGCTACCAGCTGCTCAGTGAGATGCCACAGAATAGCTGCATGAAGTGTGTGTGTGTGTGTGTGTGTGTGTGTGTGTGTGTGTGTGTGTGTGTGTGTGTGTGTGAGCATCTGTGTGTATGTGTGTGTGAGAGTAAACATCTGTGTGTGTGTGTGTGTGTGTGTGTGTGTGTGTGTGTGTGTGTGTGTGTGTGTGTGTGTGTGTGTGTGTATTCATGAGTGTGAGTGAGCATCTGTGTGTGTGTGTGTGTGTGTGTGTGTGTGTGTTTGTGAGAGAGAGAGAGTGAGCATCTGTGTGTGTGTGTGTGTGTGTGTGTGAGAGAGAGTGAGCATCTGTGTGTGTGTGTGTGTGTGTGTGTGTGTGTGTGTGTGTGTGTGTGTGTGTGTGTGTGTGTGTGTGTGTGTGTGTGTGTGTGTGAGAGAGAGAGAGAGAGAGAGAGAGCTTGTATGTGTGTAGAGAGGTCTGAGAGGGAGAGTAAATAGGCCATGGAACAGCATCCAGCAGATGAGATCTGCAGCACTAACGGCCCGTGCAAATGGTCATTACTCATGGCTGACAGGCCAGGCCTCTCTCCTCTCTCTCCCCTCCTCTCTTCTCCTCTCTCTCCCCTCCTCTCTTCTCTCTCCTTTCCTCTCCTCCTCTCCTCTCCACTCCTCTCCTCTCTTCTCTCTCCTTTCCTCTCTTCTCCTCTCTCTCTCCTCTCTTCTTCTGTCTTCTCCTCTCTATCCTCTCCTCTCCTCTCTCTCCTGTTCTCTCTCTCCTCTCCTCTCTTCTCCTTTCCTCTCTTCTCTGCTCCTTTCCTCTCCTCTCTCTATCCTCTCTCTCCTCTCTTCTCCTTTCCTCTCTTCTCTCTCCTTTCCTCTCCTCCTCTCCTCTCCTCTCCTCTCTCTCCTATCCTCTCTCCTCTCTCTATCCTCTTTTCTCTCTCCTCTCCTCTCTTCTTCTGTCTTCTCCTCTCTCCTTTCCTCTCTTCTCCTTTCCTTTCCTCTCCTCTCTCTATCCTCTCTTCTCTATCCTCTCCTCTCCTCTCTTCTCTCTCCTTTCCTCTCTTCTCCTCTCTTCTCCTCTCTATCCTCTCCTCTCCTGCTACACCCACAGCCACAGCCCTCTGCAACCAGGAGGGGCGTCTGCCCCTGTGTCTGCCTCTTGTACTGCCCCTGTTATGGTTGTGGCGTTGCTGCTGTACTCTCCCCTGTTGGCTGCCTGTAGCCTTGGTGCTCGTAGAGGCTAGTCTCTCTGTAGCGCTAAATTCAGACCGCCACCGTGGCGTGTGTGTTCCCTCTCTGTTCCATCACCGCTGCGTCGCGGTTTCATGTGAGCAATCGTACCAGAAACGTCTGTGATGCGCCGCTGCTGCTGCCAGCCTGACTATTCAAATATCTTTCTACTGTCACTTTTAGCTGAGAACGCTTCCAACACGCTTGCCTCTTGTGTGAAAAGTAGGCGTCATTCCTATTTCCAGCTGGCCCGTGGTTTGCGGTGCGGCTGGAGGCGCACCTGAGATGTGCATGTCACGCAGGCAGTGCCGAAACGAAAGCGGAGAGTTAACGCAGCTGCCATGCACTCGCAACGCATCACGTGTGAATCGGGTGTTAGTCTGTGTGTCTGACTGCCAGTCTGTATATCTATCTATCTGTCTGGCAGGTACGTATGTAAGTTGGTCTCTTTGTCTATCTCCCTTGGATGTGTTCTGTGTGCCTATCTTTATATCTACCATGTCTGTCTGATGTCTGTGTGTCCCCATCTGTGTAGTAGTTTCTGTTGTGCTGCAGGTCAACTCTCTGTTTACAGTCAGACACCCTGTTTGTCTTTTGCTTGTTTGTCTGTGCTGGGGAAGAGCTCGCCTTTAGAGACAATAGAATGTGTGTTTGTCCATCTGTGTACTCATTACGTAATCCAGGCGCCAACCAACCAAAGTGTTTTGCTTTTTATGAATTATACACTAATCAATGCTATTTAATTAACATCTCATGAACATCAATGCAAATATAAATGAATTGGTTCAAATATAATCATGGCTGGAGCAACCATCCATTTATACAGGTGATAATTACTTATTTATTATTGCAGAAGCACTTTGTTTGTTCATGTTTACTGATTACATTAAGTACTATAGGTCATTATAGACTAGTAGAAAATTGCATATCACTGCTGGGAGGCTTTCTTCAATTCATGAGAAACACAGAATGTCAATATGGTAGGCTCAACAAAAATGTAATGACATACAAAACTGCATTGACAGAAGCTAATGAATTTCTGAAATCTCTCCCTAGGGTGCAAACTGCAGTCAGGGACAGTTATTAGAATGGCTCAAGGATTTGTTTAAGGAAGGTACAGTAGCGTTGCTACGGAGCTGAGGGTCCACAGTGCTTTGTTGCAGTGTTGCATTATAGATAGATAGATAGATAGATGGGGTCTATCTATCTGCATTAGCGTATATGGTACTGTATTTGGGAGAACACTGCACAAACATCATGGCAGGGACTTTCACATGCTACCTGTGGTGTACTGTATGCAGATGATATGATAAATGATGGTCTAGAGACTGCTGTGCTATAATAATAATAATAATAATTATTATTATTATTATTATTATTATTATAATATTACCTTTGCTGTAGTAGGCCCTCTTGGCCCCCTCATGGTGCATGCGTGCCCTCCTCTCCTCTGCTCCGCTGCTCTGTCGGGGGCTGTGCTCACCATGCCCATGCCCGCGGTGGTGATGGTGGTGGTGGTGGTGGTGGTCCTTGCGTCCCAGCGGTCCCTGCTCCGAGGCGGAGCGGTCACGCATCACCTTCGCGCGCTCCGACTCCAGCGCGATGGCCTTCTCCAGCAGCGTCAGGTTGCCCTTGGTGATGTCGTAGGCCTCGTCCGAGCGCTCGGATGTCACCGAGGTGGTGTCCTCGTCGGGCGGCGGCTGCGGCACCACCGCCCCGTAGCCCCCCCCTCCTCCTCCGCCGCCACCGCTGCCGTGGGACACTGGACTCAGCTGCTCCTCCAGCTTCAGCAGGTTGACCATGTCCGAGTAGCTACGCTCCAGGGGTTGGTGCTGCTGCTGGTGGTGGTGGTGCTGCTGCTGCTGCTGCTGCTGGTGGTGCTGAGGCTGCTCTGCCAGCATGCCTGCCCCGTACAGGTGCATTTGTGGCGGGAGGCCGTGGCTGTCTGGGCCCCCGGGCTGCAGGTGCTGGAGGTGGTGGTGGTGCTGATGCTGCTGCTGCTGCTGATGTTGATGCTGTTGATGCTGATGATGATGATGTTGCTGCTGGTGCTGATGCTGGGGGAGAGACGCGTGGTCAGGCGTGGGCAGCTGCGACTCGCTCAGCTTGCACGCCAGGTCGTAGCACTGGTTGCGCAAGCACTCCAGGCTACTCAGGCACTCCTCTTCCTGAGTCTCCTCCCCTGCAGGCCCACCACCTCCACCACCTCCACCACCACCAGCGCCACCCCCACCCCCGTCGCCTGCGGTGGCCGCATGTGGGTAGCCTTCCTCGGGCAGCACGGCGCCGTGGCCCTGGGCCAGCAGCTTGAGGGAGTCCACCGTCTCCCGTACCACGTCGCTGTCCAGGTCGACGCTGAGGGCGCCGTTCTTACGGCCCCCAACCCCCGCCTCGTCATCATCGTCATCGTCGTCATCATCGTCGTGGTCTTCGTCGTCCTCCTCGGCGCTGTTGGAGGAGTTGCTGTTCATCTCCGACTCAGTCATGGCCTGGTAGGCGGCGTCCTCGGCGATCTTGCCCAGGTTGAGCAGCGACTTGGCCACCAGCTCGTCGTAGTTCTCGTACTCCTCGCCGTTGGCCGGGTTGGGGCCGGTCGCCCCGACGACGCCACTGTTGTTGTTGGTGTCCACGTCCTTCTCTACGTGTGATTGTCCGCCATTTGTGTAACAGCTCTCTGTAGAGAGAATAACAGGAAGGGAGAAAGAGAGAGTTACAGAGAACAAGAGAAAGACAGATGCAGATGATAAGAGAGTAAATGAAAGAAAGAGAGAGAGAGAAAGAGAGAGAGAGAGAGAGAGAGAGAGAGAGAGAGAGTATGACCTGTTTTGGGAATGCAGTTAATAACTAAAAGGTGAAATTATGCATTGATATTGCAGTTGTCAATATCAGGTGTTTTGCATTTTTATTTATTTATTTAGCAATTCTCTTCATCAGAGGCTGTTTCAATTAAGATAAAAATTAATTAGGCAAGCGAACACCAGTCTAAGACAACAGTGAATGACTAATTATTTCAGATTTTAAAAATTAATGGAAAAAAATACTGAGATTTTTCCCATTGGTGATCACTGAAATGCTATCTCACAATCTTGAATAGATTAGATTCCTTTCATCCCGAGGCTTGAAAGTTGATTAAAATTGTATACATATATTTATTATCTATTTTCATTATTATGGATACCTTCCCTGGACTACATTGACAATGTGGATGTGAAACATGATAAAGTGGAATATTCCACGTGTTGCTGTCCAATTGAAGCTGCACAATCAGGTGCTTCACAGTGGTAGGACGGTAAACTATTCAAACAAAGAAAATTCGCAGTCTTTACTAGTGTAAACAAAAACTATTGACGCTTTCAAACCACTGTGTCTAAGTCTGAGTCAAAGAGGAATAATAGAAGAGCCATGTTGTTTTTTGTATGTTTAATTTTAATGACTATTTACTTTATCCTTTTGAGTCCTACCATTTATTCCCTCTTACTTATTCAGTTCTACAATGTCTGTTCAGTGAATTTACTTTCTTAAACTTTGAATATCGTACTAGACGGTGATAAAGGTCTGAAAATAATTCACTTAAACATAAGAAGTCTACTACCTAAAATTGATATTCTTCGAGTATTGAACAGTATAAACCGGCTGTTATTACTTTATCTGAAACTTGGCTTACTAATAAAATACCTAACAATAAAATTGAACTAGCTAATTATGTTTTACATAGGGTTAATAGAGGTGCAAAAGGTGGTGGTGTATCTACATATGTGTCTTCTAATCTAGTCTCTTATAGTCTTAATTATGCCAGATATTGAACCCCTGCACTTTGAGTGCATTTTTGTAAAAATAACTCTGCATGCAAATAAGTATATAACCATTGGAAATATATATTGACCTCCCTCTGCACCTGTTGAATCTATAAATTACATGATCTCTACCAATAATTCTATTAAAGACAAAAACAAGCTTATACTATTGGGTGATTTAAAAAAAAATGGCTTGATAAATCTGCTACTGAGGATAAAAATAGTTTTGGAAATCTTAATCTAACCCAGTTAATCAGTGAACCCACCCGTGTTACACCAACATGTCGGTCCGTGCTTGACTGGATACTAGTCTCTCATCCACACAGGTTCTTAAAATCAGGAATTATGTCTGATTGTTTCAGCGACCATGCAATTGTGTACTGTATATGGAAAATCAAGCTGCCTAAATTACCTCCCAAACTAATTACAATTATACAATATAAAAAACTAAATGTAGATCAATTTATTAATGATATAATTCAATTAACTGGGATAGGTATCAGTTAATACCAAGTGTCAAAGACGCATGGGATTTTTTACATTCAGAACTGAATATAGTTATTAACAAACATGCTCCGCTGAAAACTAAGTAAAAGGCAGGCACCTTCCTTGGATAAGCGCTGATTTGATTACTCTTTTCAGGCAGAGAGATGCTGCTTGGGCTTTATTTCATAAGTTTAAGAACCCTGCTGATTGGGATGAATACAGGAGGCTACGAAATCTAAGTAAAACTATGACAAGAAATGCTAAATCTAACTATTACAAAGACTCTCTTATTGAAGACTTCAAAAATCCTAAACAATTCTGGTCTAAGATCAAAACAATAACTAATGTATCTAACAAATCTGTAGCAAATTAAAGTTAAAAATGAAATCTTACAAGAACCACTTTCGATGGCCCAAGCCTTTAATAAGCATTTCTCATCAGTGCCCGAATCATTTATGTGTGGTAATTTACAACCTAATAATTTACGGTCTACTAACAGCATATTATCTTTTAGAACTATAATTCCTGTGGAGGTACAGAATGCCTTAAATGATCTCAAAATGCTATTAATGGAATCAAATCTGACACAGTAACTCTGCAGTGTGGTGTGCCTCAAGGATCAACACTTGGTCCACTTCTTTTCTCCATATTTATTAATGATCTTTTTGTAAGTGCTCTGTTCAGCTTTATGCTGATGATACGGTCATATATACCTCACATACAAATTTAGTACAGATTGAAGCAGACTTACAGTATGATTTTAATAACTTAGAACATTGGCTTGCAGCTAATGAGTTACTCCTCAATAAAACTAAATCACATACTATGATTTTTGGCACTCGCCAGAATATAAAATCCAAATGCAAAACTAATTCATGTTGTATTTCCTGTTTGGATGGCACTATTCTGCATAAAGTTAACCATATCAAATATCTGGGCATATACCTTGATTCTGAGCTTTCTTTTAAGTGCCATATTAATCACATTGTACATAAATTGAATTACAGTCTTGGTCTCCTTTTCCGTTCTAGAAAATGTTTCCCACTTAAGGTCAGAAAAAAGATTGCTCTTCAACTTATATTGCCAATTTTGGATTATGCTGATTCTGTTATATTTACTGTATAATAGATTATGTAGATTCATTCTTAACTGCTCATTCACAACTCATCACTGCACAATGTATGAACTTCTTGATTTACCCACACCACATATAAGAAGACAGATTCACTGGTTGCAATTTATCTTTACATGTGTTCACTATCCACTATCCTTCTTATTTAAAACAGCTCTTAGTTCATTTTTCCTCCACTCATTATTTAAGACACACTGTACATTTTTTCTTCTCAGTACCTAATGTTTCTAAATCCACGTCAGAAAAAAGCTTTTATGTTTAAAGCACCTTCTGACTGGAATAACTTACCAGCAAACGTTCGCTCCATCTCATCTTTCAGACTGTTCAAACATGCCTTGGCAACTCATTTTCATACTAACTGTACATGTAGACTTTAACTGTTTTCTCATACTTCTCTAGCTACTGAACCACTTCATTTTTTAGCTACTGATCCACTCAATCTTTTTATTCTTTTAATTTGTTTCATTTTTATTTACAGTAACGCTTGGATATATTCTGAATGTTAATTATTCCCTGTTATTTATTATGTTGTAATTGTAAGCTCTGTGTGTTTTTGTTGTTGTTGTTTGTTTTCAGTTTCTTGTTGTGTTGTTTGTCTTGTTTTGTTCTGTTTTTCTGTTATGTATTGTGTCCATATGTGTTTCTTGTTTCTGTTATATTTTGTCCTGGACCCCCTCGAAAACGAGATGGTACATCTCAAGGGGCTATCCCAAAGAATTTCAATGTGTTGAATAGCTCATTCTGTGCCATATCTGCAATTCTCTATGTAGCCTGTTTTACAGTATTCTAAATTCTAAAGTATTCCATACAGGGTGATGCACTGAAAGGGTTTTGTGATGGTTTGAAACAAAATGCAACATTTTTGTAAGGGAGGTTTAAGGAACACACAGATTCAGACCTCAAAATACTGGGGTAGGTATCCTGCATTAATCTCAAAGTGATGGTAAAATAAGTGGAGCTTAGGCAAAGATGGACAGGATTCTTAGCTCATGAACTCTGAAATGAAGTGATTTTCTCTTTTAAAGTGTGTTGGAGGCTAGTACGGGATGGTGTTTACAGTAATAGTCTATAGGGAGAAATGTATCAGTCTTCTTACTATTGAACTATTTTTTTGTATGTCAGACTTATAATGTTTTAAATATTAGACTCTCGCCACAATCAATTGAATACTCTGGAACCAGTTGTGTTTTTTGGGCACTGCTGTAATGCGCCACACAGTTGAGCTCACCTTGGGTGTGACCCTGATCACAGAACTCTTCATCTTCCTCATGATCATCATCATCTTCTTCATTCTCATCCTCTTCCTCTTCACTGTTGTCATCATCCTCATCATCCTCCATCTGCTCCACCTCTTCTCCCTCTACCTCTCCCTCCATCTCTCCCTCCAGCTCTCCCTCGATCTCTCCATCCTCGTACTCTTCGTCTCCTTCCTCTTCCTCCTCCTCCATCTCCCCTGTCTCCTCCTCTTCCTCAGAGAACTCCTCTTCGTCATCAGCTTCCACTTCCTGTCCCTCTTCTCTCTCTACTTCCTCCTCTTCTTCTTCATCCTCCTCTTCCTCATCAAGTTCCCCCAGGTTCCCCTCCTCCATTGGTCGGCTGTAGTGGAGATCTGGCCGTTTGGTCACTGGCTCCAGGGAGGTCCTCTCTAGGCTCTTCCTCTTCTTAGCCAGAGGACAACCGTACACACTACACAAGCACAAGCACAAGCACACACACACACACACACACACACACACATGGCCACACACAAAAAAAGAGAGAGAGAGAGAGAGAGAGAGAGAGAGAGAGAGAGAGAGAGAGAGAGAGAGAGAGAGAGAGAGAGAGAGAGAGAGAGAAATTTCAGTATTGAAGCAAGCAGATGTAAAAGACTGAAATGTCATTTCAACATGCAAGGTGCTTTTTATTCTACCTTGCATACTAGGCTATTACAGGTCACATATGTGAAAGAAATATTCAAGAAATGTCACAGAGCTATTGTCCGGCATAATTTAATGATACATTTTACAACACTATGGTTTCAAACAAAGCCATTCATGCTTTCATGATTCTACCTTGCATACTAGGCTATTACAGGTCACATATGTGAAAGAAATATTCAAGTAATGTCACAGAGATATGTCCGACATAATTTAATGATACATTTTACAACACTATTGTTTCAAACAAAGCCATTCATGCTTTCATGATTTGTCAAGGAAATGCCCCCACAGATATGATAGTCCTGCTACATCCCAAAAGCCTGCAGCCTTTGGAAATCCCAGCCTAAAATATTCAGCTGCTTGGAGACTGCACCTCTAAAATCCAATTTAAGCCCGATATGTGCTAATCATTTCCGTGCACCTGCATCTACAGTAATAGGCACCAATGAGTCTCAGTTAGTGTCATGGCTCCAGCTCTGGAATGCACAATTCTAAATCATTTTAGAAGGATCGAGGCTCCAGGCTCCTCCACAAATACACCCTCAAACAGATGCTATTGCCACTGGTATTCTGAGGCAATTTTGCTACGGAAATACACAAATCAGACTCACTTAAGAGGATTGCATTACATTTTGAAGATGGCCACATTTAGCAAGACCTCAATTACATAAAAAAAACCCATAACAGGGATTAGCAGTGGGTTAACACTGTTTTAATTAGCCTCAAACAACCTGCACAATTATATTAGCTTTTGATGTGGAATTTTTTTTATCAATTAGTCTATTTTCACTATGCCCACAGTTAGCAGATGCAGGTTGCTGTTTGTGAGAGGATAGAAGAGGTACATTTGTGAACTTCAATCTATACTTTTGGAAGGGCTTTTGGTGTCAGTCCCACTCTTATCAAAACATGGTGCTAAAACTAAACTGGCAATGGATATGTTTACATGGACATTAATATCCTAATATTAGCCTGATTAACACAATACTCTGAATAAGATGCTACAAGCATTTTCTGATTACCTCAACCTGAATAAAGGCATACTTGGA
>NC_055962.1:34288677-34301177 GCF_018492685.1 Alosa sapidissima | reverse complement strand
GTGTTGTTGGCGAGCTGCCAGTCCTTTCAGTGAGTGCTACCTGTCAGACCTAAATTAGACACTCACACACACACACACACACACACAAACATGTACACATATACATACATACACGGCTACAGCCACAGACACACACACACATGCACACACACACATGCACACACACAGAGAAGAGAGTGAGAGTGAGAGAGAGAGAGAGAGAGAGAGAGAGAGAGAGAGAGAGAGAGAGCGAGAGAGAGAGAGAGAGAGAGAGAGAGAGAGAGAGAGAGAGAGAGAGAGAGAGAGACAGAGACAGAGAGAGAGACCCGCCTCTGGATAATACCACTCTGGGCAGGAGTCCACATGAGTCATTTCATCAAGGTGGTATGGGAGAGAGGGGGGGAGGGAGGGAGGGAGAGCACATGGAGAAGCAAGCATGAGGAGAAGAGAGGAGCAAAGGATTACAGGGATGGAGAGAGAGAGAGAGAGAGAGATACAGAGGCAGTTGGGAGGAGGGAGGGTGATACAGATATTTCTGTATTTTACCTTATTTTATTTTTCTTTAATGGCCTTGTTTTATTACTTTGTCATTGCTTTGGCATCACTGTTCTCACACAGTATTGTTAATAAAGCACCTTTGAATCTGAATGTGAGACTGATCCAGAGGCAGATAGAGTAAGAGGGGATATAAGGCAAAGAGCAGACAGAACAGATAAAAAAAACACAAAAATTAGAAAACGAACGAGAGAAAGACAGAGTGAGAAAGAGGAATGCATGTTCAAGGTAAAGTACTCAGAGCAGACACTGCAGAGTTACCATGCAGTAAATGATCTACTGATGACAAATGTGCTTAAGAGGGTGTGGACAATAAGGAGGACAATGTGTGAGTGACAGAAAGGGAGAGAGACAGAACTAGCGAGAGACAGAGAGAGATAGAGAAAGAGAGAGACAGAACTAGAGAGAGAAAGAGAGACAGAACTAGAGAGAAAGAAAGACAGAACTAGAGAGAGAAAGAGAGAGAGACAGAGAGACAGGGAGAGAGAGAAAAAAAGAGAGAGAGAGATCCTTACAACTGTGGCTATATGAGAGAGGCGTTGGCTAATGTGTGTGACAGGACTGTTAAGTACCACCTCTGCATTTTAACATGGTGACAAAGAGAAGCTAGCGCACAATGGAAAAGTACACATTGTTCACAACATGAAATATGCACTCTGCATACTTTGTGTTTTCTGTGGCGTTCGTTTGTTATTTCTGCATTTGGTAACACTTTATAATAAGGTGCCATAATAAATAGCAAACTAGTCATTACCTAACCTTTTGTTAATATTTGTAAATTGTTACTAAAATATCTATTTGGCACAATGACTAGTTTGCTATTTATTATGGCACCTTATTATAAAGTGTTACCCTGCATTTTTACTTTGTAATAAAATCTAATAGTAAACCTAGTTATCTAACCTAAAACTAGTTATCTATTTATAAATTGTGTATAATATATGTAGTAAGCAAGAGCAACATGTGGCACAATATGGGATACATATTGATGCTGACACATGGAAGACTTGATTAACTGTACTTTTCGTAATGTTGCACCAAAGAGGTGGAAGTTACCATTACATAATAACACTGTTCAACTTCATGGAGCTGGAGCTGCATTGGTCCAGACAGTATAAGTTATATTCTTCTGTAAGCATAATTTAATATCCTGATAACTCCAGACCATACAGCTCTTTACAGTTCTAATTTCGTAAACAGCTCAGAGCACAGTGTAAGAGAGGAAGATGAGATGATATACAGTATCTGTATCCATCTCCTCACAGACAGATACATGACACTGCCTGTCACACACAGATTGCACACGCCTGTGATGGCACATCCACTCCTTCTTGTGTCACCATGGCAACCTGATTGGTAGTGCATTTCAGCTTTCATGGAGCTTTCTCTCTCGTCAAATGTTCCTGAGCATGTATGAGGGTTGGTTCACAGAATCTCTGAACAACAGGTTGTCTAAAGAATATTAGTAAAATAAGTCAAATTAGCATGTTCTCAGATGTGCAGATGTGTACAGAGGCTGGCTAATGTTGCTAATCAAGAACATGAGAAAGTAAAGTAAATAGTAAAGTAAATCATAAAAACAGTCTGTTAAAATGAAATGTGGGGAATTATCGCTTAGCACTAGCAAACTTTAGAGAAACTAAATTGTTCTGGAACTGGGCCAAACAGCACAGAAAAACATGTGTGCTGTGCTTAAAATGTTTGTACTTGGCTATCTCACTGAATAAAATAAAATAAAAGTGAGTGAGTGTAATTTGTATTATAATGTAATTTGTGAACACATCTGAATTTGCTCTACAGATCCGTCTGGCAATACTTTCTCATTCAAGCCTATTTCCGAATCACCAAAAACCCAAGAACCAATCACACCCACCATCAACCGGCCTTATTGCTTAGTGCTGTTTAATTTGACTACTCTACTATAAACTTTAAAACCTTTGTTTCCTATAAAGATGTGTTTTCTGTACTTACGGAATTATTAAGAGTTCAATGTACCAATTTAATTTCACCTGCTGGTTACGCCTCTTTTTGAAGTGAGCAAAGGGTCCCCAGACCAATTCTCGATCTCAATATTGGCATGGCTTTTAAACTGAACTAATGTTCTTTAAGTTAAGTTGCTAACTTAAAGAAGAACTCCAGCCAATTTTAGCACGGAGCTCAGTTGATCATGTCCACGGAATACTGTCGGTCGGAAAAACGTGAAAAAAATTGGTGCTGTCTAAAAATCGATGCTGTACAGTTTAGTACATGCCCTCATAGCATAGCTTGTAGACACTTTGACTGCTTTAGCTGCTAGCCAGCTAACTTGCGTCAGACAGCATAAATCTTTTTCACATTTTTCCAATCGACAGTATTCCGTGAACATGATCCACTGAGCTCTGTGTTAAAATTGGCCAGAATATAGTAGTTCTCCTTTAATGCTAGCTTGCTCCTACATCTAAGGTCTGTTTTGCTCAGTCGTTGTACAGCTAGCATGTGTGTGGCTTGCATGGAGAGAGTGAAGCTGGCATGATTAACTAACGTGTAGCTGATTTCTGAGAGAAGTGATCGGTGCTGCTGCTCTTACCTGCGGTGCCGGGCATATTTCCCACTCACGTGCCCTCCTCCATCACAACCAGGCGTGGGACAACTGCACATACAACAGAGGGAGAGTGAGGACCAAACAAAAACACATATGTACACACACACACACACACACAGTCAAATATAAACAAAACTTCATTAGGTTTGCTCATTTGCTATACATAATATACATGCATTGTATTGAGTCATTATTGTTGTAATGTGCCATGTGCTAGATAGATAGATAGATAGATAGATAGATAGATAGATACTTTATTGATCCCCAGGGGAAATTCAAGGTCTCAGTAGCATACAGACAACACACACGCATTCACTAACGTGAATAATGTGCTAATCACTGCACAAACTCATATCCATAGTGGCAGCTCCAATGCACTCTCCTACACACACTCTCACACAAGCAGACCCGCCCCTGCAGCTGCTTGGGCAAAACTGGGTTGAACTGCTCGCTCCAGATAAGCATGTTTCTGATAACCTTATTTCTGTCACGTTAATTGGAGACGCAGTGAAATGAGGAGACAGATAAAAAGCATTCTTCAGCTTTATTACTACACGGGGTCACCGCAAGCCCCTGTCCACAGCCACAGGAGAAGGCGGGCAGCTGTTTATGAGCTCCATCATTCATGTGCCCCCCCCCCCCCCCCCCCCCCCCCAAAAAACAAACAAACAGCTGAATGGCCCAGAAATGTGCAGGACTGATGGGCACTCACAGGGAGGCTACACCGGAGACGTAACCGAAGCGCTCCTTTCGCGTAGTACTCAGTTGGCGTAACAATCAGCTTCCACTGTATTATCAGGGGAACTGGCTACACAAGACGTGATAGCGGTGTGCACGATCAAATAAATTAGATCAGTATTCCAGAACTATTTTTACGCTTCAGTTGCGAACCCGGTGTAGCCCGGGTGTAGGTGGCCCAGCAATGTGCAGCACTGACGGAGACTCAGGATGAAGTCTGTCCATAGAGTATATAGAGAATGTAGATCATTCATCATCACACAAACCCAGACTCAGGGCCTACTTTTGACTGTACAGTATGTTCATTGAGGTTGTGTTCTCCGATTGTTACATGTAATATCAAAATGTTCCTAATCAAGAATGGCCCTATTTAAGAAGTCCAACATTGGGGTTGGAAATATTGCATGCTTTCTCTGTACTCTATTGGAACAGCATGCTTCTGAACAGAGGCAGTGCTAGTGTGGTGCAGGGTGGTGGTGGGAATTTGAGAATTAATAACACCTTAATAGGACCCTGAGACATTTCAGTAGTGTGTTACAAATACAGTATTACAAGGAGAAAAGGACGGACAAACTCTAGTTATAGGCACTGCACAGGCGACAAGATCAGTTGCACACTCATGTCTCTGTAAGGTTAGAACACCTCTCTTCCCCACAGAGACAGAAGACACACTGACAGACATAGCAGTGCATGATGGGAAAATATACTAACCTGAAGATGTCCTGGGCAGTAGCCTCCAGAGGAACTGCAAGAGAAATGAGTGGGAAGAGAGGAAACAGGTGGAGAGTGGGATAAGGAGGAGTAGAAAGATAAAGAGACCATGATGGGAAGAGGGGAAACGAGTAAAGCAAAAGACAACAAGGAAGCAAGTGATGAGACAAGGATAAGAGTGATAAATGAGCAAAGGATAGAAGAGGTGAGATGAGGAAAAGGGCAGAGATATAGAAGGACACAGAAACAATAGATGAGAGAGCAACAGCAAATGAGGAGAAAGAACGGAGAGACACAGAGTGAAGAGCGAAGGAGACGGCGAATTGAGGAGGAGTACGTGAGGAGAGAAATGGGGGAGGAGAGGGGGGTTGACACAGATTAAACACCCATGTAGTTAGAGCCACTTGACATACTTTGGTATTAATAACTGAGAAGTGAGCAAAACTGAACGAGGCAGGGGGATTGAGATGAAGTCTGTCGCTTCACGGATCTCTTTTCATACACACGCGAGCCATTATTTCAGTCAGAGTAGCCTGGGCTAACGGAACACTCGGAGTAGGCTAGGCTAACAGAACAGTCAGAGTAGCTAACAGAACACTCAAGAGTAGGCTAGGCTAACAGAACAGTCAGAGTAGCTAACAGAACAGTCAGTTTAGGCTAGGCTAACAGAACACTCAGAGTAGCCTAGGCTAACAGAACAGTCAGCCCTGAACGTGACAGTGAGCTAGCAAGAGTTTCAGACAGTGTTGATATTGTCAATTTGATTTTTGACCATGAGTAACCTACGCTGACAACCATGCTAATTCATAACTCAATTCTAAACAAATAGAATGCACTGGTAAAATTACTATTGATTATGGCCTAGGAGTATAGACCAAACACAATAGCCGGCTTACCCTTACTGCATTACTTCAAGTGTCAAAACTGCAGTTTTCTTAGTATCAAAGTATTCTGGACACTAAAATACTACTGTACTGCACTACGGGCCTACAGTAGTATAACTGTACACTTCTGTCCACCTCCACTTGTGTTTTGCCAGTTCCATGCTGAGGTACAGTACAACCTACCTCGCACTCCTTTGGATCGGGTCCTCAGGCGCTTCTCAGCTGAGTCCACCTCCATCTGAATGGAACAGACATCAAACAGCATTAAAAACCAACATCATATTTACTATAGTGTAAAATAAATCTTGAACATGTAGATGCTTTAAGCTCTTTGCATAGAAATAAATGGAAAGGGCTGCTAGATGGAACACATTTTGCTAGTCAAAACATGGTAGTCAGCGGGTGTTGTTCGGTGTTTACCTGCAGTCTGTTGACTATTGGGGGGTGGCTTTGGACTTGTGTTCTAGGTTAGAGAAGGCAGGGAAGACCACAGAGCTCACCTCAGAACTCCTGTTCAAAGTTCATGTTCTGGAAGGAGTCAAAAGAGGACAAACACTGTGAGGCAGGTGGCAGATTTAACAGCTGACTTTCAAACAGCCAAAACATAGCAGATCACTGCTGTCAAACGTTTAATTGCAGGTATCTGGTATACTCTGACCTGGAATTAGTTATGGATTCTACAGGGTTTGAACTTACGCTGGGCGGGGCTTTTACTGACAACATGCCTCAGAACTTTAACTTATATGTTGGCAACCCGAGTTAACAAAAGACATGGCTATCTCCAGTAAATTTAATATCATGGAGGCACGCTAACTGGAGGCCATTTGGGTCCTGCGAGGAGGACCTGGAGGAAGCACTATAGGTGCCTGCCCCGAGCTGTTCTACATTACTCCCGGGACAGCTCGCCACTGTGGAGGAGGCCACCGTTCTTTTCACCTTCTGTGTGAATTCCATCACAGTAGCTATAACATTCAGTCTCTGCCCAGTGTATGTTTGGACCCTCTGAAATAGACACTACAATTTCACAGTTACAGGTTTGTAAGGCCATTTAGTACGGATAAGCCTTTTGTGTGAGCTTGAGCAAAAGCAAAAGTGTGCAGTACTACTAAGCCTACTTTCTACATAATAAGATAATGATTTCACAATTGGAAATGTGGATTATAGTCTGGGCTATGAAAAAGTCAGAGAAACACAAGCATAACACAAGCAATTATACATACTCACTCACACACAAACATACATACACTCTCACATACACACACACACACAAACACACACACACACACACACACACACACACACACACACACACACACACACTAAGGAAGGGGATTGCACACAGAAAAATAATTAAAGTCTCTAGACACAGCCACATTCTCAGCCCTCCCAGTCTTGCTTGTACCCTCCCTCCTTGCCTCCTTCCATTCTTCCCTCTCTCCCTTTAGCTCCCTTTCTCTCTCCATCCCTTTAGCTCTCTTTCTCTCTCCATCCCTCTCTAGCTTTAGCTCCCTTTCTTTCTCCATCCCTTTAGCTCTCTTTCTCTCTCCATCCCTCTCTAGCTTTAGCTCCCTTTCTCTCTCCTTCTCTCTGTCTCACCCCTCACTTCCTTTTTCTTGCTCTGCTCCCAGCAGACCTAGTCTGATCAGCGATCCGTCACAGACAGCTCTGATGTCAGGATCCATTCATCTCTCCACCACTGCAACGAGCCTGGCCTCAATGCGGCTGCTGTCCCTGCAGACTACATACTGTGTGTGTGTATGTGTGTGCGTTTTTTTGTGTGTGTGTGTCTGTGTGTGTGTGCATGTGTTTGTGTATGTGTGTGTGTGTGTGTGTGCGTGTGTGTGAATGTGAGCATGAGTATGCCTTGTTCTAATTGTGTGCAGTTATGTATGTCTTTGTGTATGTATGTCTGCCGTACGTATGTGTATAAGTGTGTCTGTAAATATCCATTATATACTGTACGCCATAGGCTACACATTTGTGTAAATAAAGTAAGAGTGAACATTGACCTGCTACTCTACTACTGCAAAGGAGAGAAACTCTCTCTGGTCTCCATCGAACGTGACCGATTACTCCAGGTGCAATCCAAATAAGGTCCTTCATGCTTCGCTAGGTAGCACACTCTCATTTACCCGCCTTCATTTTCACCATCTTGGATGCTAATGCAAGTGCACGGATGCTGGGCACTGGGCCAAATAATAAGTGATAGAGACACAGGACTATTTAGGTTGGGCCTGACCACAAAAGCAACTTCATACAGTGTGTGTGTGCGTGTGTGTGTGCTTCGTGTCAGAGCCCTGAGTGTCTGGTCACGTCCTCTTCTTTGTCGACATCTTCCTGCCCAGTCCAGTGTCTCTGTTCTGAATGTTTCCTGCCTCTGAGTCAGCTAGTCATGTTGTCTATGACCATGAGACAGAAGCTGACATAACCACTCTCCTCCCCACAGTTCCGCTCTCTGAATGATTGTGACAGAGTGTCCATCCACTCACAGAGCAGGGCTTCTGTTCTGTGCTGTCCTGGCAGGCCCGGACCTGTACACCCCTCTGGGGTTGATCTGAGACAAGTGAGGCCCTGCGTGGGTCCCAAACCTCAGATGAGTTCCACTGCCAACACATTTTTATCTTGATCTGTGAAACTATTCCTCCTTGGTCTGGAGCTAGTCCCAGTGTTGGGTTTAAAGGAGCAGTCCTTAAAGTGTGGGAACAGAGACATGACAGGTGGGGCGCAACAAACTTGGGAAATATGTATTTTTGGGCCTACCTTTATTAATGCCTTTCTTTCATGCAAATATAATGTCTTAACATTGTTACCATTTTGTTGAGGCAATGGCAGACAAGTGAGGCTTAAACTCTCCCCCCCCCCCACCACCACCACCACCTTTAAAGTGGGGAATGGCAGAAAAAGTTTGAGAACTTAAAGAGCTTAAAGAGCAATGAGTGCTTATCTTTCGGTGGAGACTGGTGAGACACCCTTAATTTTTTTTCACTCTGAAAAGGCAGTTACGTGCCCAAGTGCAAAAATCTGTAAATGCGCCTGCACCTGCATGAGTGTGTGTGTGTGGGTGAGCCTTTGTGCGTATCTGTCTCTCTGTGTGTGCATATGGATGTGGGTGTTTGAGTAGAACCCAGACAGCGCTTATTTATCAACACACAGGGAGACACAAGGAGGAAAGGGATATTAGTAATGGCTATGTTACAAAAATACTCAAAGTTGTCAGTACTGCTGTTGTATTTCAACAATAACATGCGAAGAAAGCAAAAAAACTACAACAGTTCTGGAGAGACACTCTTAAGTGAAAGCCAAATAAGTTGTTACATCAGGTGTGTGAGCTTATGAGTGAAGAGATAATATAGTGAACTTACAGGTCTTCCTCGCTAAGCTGTTATCTGAATTATTTCGGACAAGAGCTTACCACATATTCTTAGGAACAAAGATCCGAAAGAGCTTTATGTGGAGGCCAAGCGCACAGAAGTGGCTAACAGCACACAGAGCCGCAGAGAACATTGGCAGGAGACAGCTTAATGTCATGTGAGGATCCATGAATGACCTAATATACCAAGTCATTTGCTGCATTTACTGCAAGTTTAGTTACAGAGTTAGAATACTAGTAAAGCCAAGTAGAGCATGTCTCTGGCAGAACATATAGACCCTTTCAATTGCATAAACAAACAGGTGTGTTGAGGCATTTCAGGTGCCACAGTTAACAACATTGAGCTAATAGTAACTTGGGGACAAACAAAAAATTGAAAGTTTTAAGGTCGATATTTTGTAGAGCATATGCTGAAGTCCGATTCATTTTCATTTCAAAGTATCTGCGTTGGTTTTCAACATTTCAACCGGAAACTGTCCAGGGGCACACATACATATAGGAGAACCCATATGTATACACTTAGAATTACACACAAATTCAAACAACTATCACTTTCATCACTAATCGCTGGGGGTTATCGTTACACAGGTTGCCTCAAGCACACAAAGACCACTGATGATGCAATATATTTAAACATCAAAGTCATCAAACCTCTGACAACAGTAATGTAATGTAAGCAAAAAGCCTTTCAGCAGACCCTTGATGTATCCGTAAGAGCCGTCTCTTTGACCTCCATAAATGTCAGCTGAAGCCTCAGTTACTTATGTGGCTTTGGAGCAACCGGGTAAACACAAATAAAAACAAGTTCATGCTATAAAGCACCCTGTTGTGTTCCTCAAGTGATTCAGTACACCCGAACACCAAGTGCATCACACTTACTGTATACCCAATGCATTATACTAGACTGGCAAACAAATTGGCAAAAAATGTCCTTGTGTCTGACAGATTATATAATATGGCTGTGTCCAAAATGTCTTGCTTCTAGCATTCGGTGGCAGCGAGGCATCAAGGCATGTCCGAATCAAAAATATTTATATGAAATGCTGCCTTCTAAGATACATTCGTTTTGCCAAATTTTTAAGGCAGCGTAAATGTTTCCTTCATGCTGCCTTCGGTGTCCAAAATTGTGAGCAGCTGTTGCTGCAACCGAACATTACGTTATTCTGCTATCTGGAATCCTGGCAACGGAGTTCTATGTTGCTCTCTTGCTAGGCTGTCCAAACAAAATTCGTAAGTGGTACCTTGATGCCTGCTAAGGCAAGTGACTCGTTAGACAGCTGAAGGCAGCATGCAGCTGCCTTCCATTTCGGACAGACTACAGTATGTATTTTTAGATTTAGATTTAGATTTTAGATTCAACTTTATTGTCATTTAGCAGAGTACAGATACAGAGCCAATTAAATGCAGTTGACATTCAACCAGAAGTGCAAAGAAGCATATGGTATGGTTGTAGAGTATGGTTGTGTATACAATATACAATATAGATGAATTTGATATTTTAAATATTTGATGGAAACCAGAAGGTTGGCCAATGCTCATATAGCACTAACCAATTTTCATATAGCATATACTGTAGTTGAAAATATCTGCAGCAGGTCATAAATGTGAGTGTCTTTTGAGGTGGCTACGTGTAAGAAAGGAGTACAGAGAAGGATGAGAGATACTTTGCATTCCAGAGTGTCGGAGTGCCATCAGTGAGGTGCAAGTCAGGCAAATCAACACGACGTACTGCAGGTATAAAAAAATATCTCCATGGGCACTAGAGCTAAAACCATGGCAACATGAGAGCACTCACAGAAGTCTGAGGTATGGACTGACACAGAGAAAAGAGGGAGAGAAAGAAAAGAGGGAGACACAAAGAAAGGATGAAGAAAGATAAAATAAGAGAGATAACTCTTTTAGGAGGAGAAGAGAGAAGGAAATGAGAAGAATTTATCTGTGATACAGAGACAAAGTACAAGAGAGAGAGAGAGAGAGAGAGAGAGGAATGAAAAGATTTCTGCAGCCCAGCATGCCAGTACTTAGCACACATAACACCATTTGACATGTCCACACACAAAACACACACACGCACACGCACACACACACAGAGACAGAAAACACACAGAACACAGAAATGGTGGAAAAAAGGGGGGAAGAGAGAGACTGAGAAGAAGAAAGCAAGTGCAAGCAGAGAGATGAGGAAAGGGAAAAAGAGGGGGACACAGTAGGAGGGAGGGATGGAGAGAAAGAGAAGGCGCTCTAATTGCGTCTGGTAGAGAGCGCCGTCGCCGGGGAAACCCACGCGGCCTCGTCTTAATGAGCCCTGGCAACCACGTGGGACCTGTGGAGGCTGTCGCTACTGGCAACGGCGGAACAGGCACAAGCCATTCAGAGGCTCGGGAGGAGGAGGAAAGGCGCTGGAAGGGCCGGAATGATAGTGTGTGTGTGTGTGTGTGTGTGTGTGTGTGTGTGTGTGTGTGTGTGAGGGAGGGAGGGAGGGGGTTGCTGATCTGTCTTCTGTTCTAATGATAGGCCAGTGCTCAAGACCTCAAAGAGGCTGGAATCTCTTACATGTGTGCCTGGTTTATCTGTGTTTTACACCATAGCGATAGACTATGTAGAAAACCTTCAGATTCCTGAACACTAGCTAGGCCTGTCAAACCAATGAT
Source organism: Alosa sapidissima (assembly GCF_018492685.1). Classification (NCBI taxonomy): domain Eukaryota; kingdom Metazoa; phylum Chordata; class Actinopteri; order Clupeiformes; family Clupeidae; genus Alosa; species Alosa sapidissima. The sequence goes on along the minus strand of NC_055962.1, from coordinate 34,289,708 downwards.
AGCATGACACATCTTATGCGATTAAATGCTATGGCATGATCAGACAATTTCAGGTAAAAAGGCATAGGAATGTATTGCTCAAATGCACCTTTAGGGGGGACCTTTTTGATTTCTGTTTCCTGGCTGCCTTTAAAGAGGAAATCCAGCAATTTTTCACATAGATCTCTATTTCTCAAGGTCACGAGTACTGTCAGTACGGAAAATCCCCCGAAAATAACCGGTTTTACCTAGTTTGCCTCAAGTTGCTGCAGCCAGCAGCTAAGGTAGCCAGGCAGCTACAACGCTACCCTCTGGGGGCATGAACATGGGGGCTCTCGAACAGTACTTGATCAAAGTCAAAGTCAAAGTCAAAGTCAGCTTTATTGTCAATTTCTTCACATGTTCCAGACATACAAAGAGATCGAAATTACGTTTCTCACTATCCCACGGTGAAGACTAGACATATTTTACCAATTTAGGTCCACAGACAAACATAACATTCAAGTAAACAAAAAAGTAAGTAAATAAGTAAATAAGAGGGCACATATAATAATGAAAAAATAAGAGCAGCAAAATTTGGTTGAAATTGTGCATAGACAGTCAATAAAATACTAGTGCAAAGTCAGGCCAATAAAAGGCTTGGGTAGTTCTGTTTGACCTAAGTAAGAAAGAAAGTGGCATAGTGGTGCAAGTTATGTAAGAGCAGCAGAAGTGTTGTGTTTTCAGGACAACAACACCAAGTTGTAAAGTGTACAAGTGTGCAAGTGTGCAAGTGGAGTAGTGCAGGCGGCCATTTTGGGTCCAATGTCCAGGATGTTATGGACCTTGAGAAACAGAAATCTATGAAAAATTGCCGGATATCCCCTTTAAGCTGTGGCCAAATCATGTTTTAAACAGATTACATGTCAGTTAGAAATCATGTCACTTGAACCCAAACTGTGTTGAGCCGTATAAACGTGACTAAATGTGATGTTCTGGTCTCCATAAAGGGTTCTCAGGCTCATATCTCCTCCATTAGTTTTGCATTTTTTGCAGACAGCTTGGTCAGAATG
>NC_055962.1:34276177-34286177 GCF_018492685.1 Alosa sapidissima | reverse complement strand
GTCAAATAATTTGTTTGCGTTTCTTTGTGCTGACAGTCACAACCTCTGCCACCCCTCTCTCTGTCACACACACACACACACACACACACACACACATATACATACACACACACACACACACACACACACACACACACACACACACACACACATATACATACATACATACACACACACACACACACACACACACACACACACACACACACACACACACACACACACACACACACAGACATATACATACACACATACTGTACATACTGTACACACACACACACACACACACACACACACACACACACACACACAGACGTATACATACTGTACACACATACACATACATACACACACATACACCCATACAGAGACATATACATACACACACACACAGATATACAGTACATACACACATATACATACATACATACATACACACACACACACATACCTGTACACAAAGAAATATAGAAGATCACCCCTGTGTAAGATGAACTGCACTGGCTCCCAGTTTCCTATTGAATTAATTTTAAGGTTCTGTTAATTATTTACAAAGCTCTGAATGGCATAGCACCTTCATACATGTATATCTCTGAGCTTTTAATATCTTATCAACCACAAAGGAACCTTAGATCTTCCAATGCTAATCTTTTAATTGTGCCCAAAGTGCTCCACAAGCAAAGTGGAGAAGCTGCTTTTATCCATTATGCACCGAAGCTATGGAACAGGCAAGTTCAGTAAATATCTTTTAAAAAGACCTGAAAACATGCCTGTATATGAGAGCTACTGCTGCTATTTACACGGTCTTCCTATTTTTACTGCACTAGTTATATTATATGTGTTGTTGTATCTATCTCCTTACCATCCTGTGAATTCTCATACTTAATTCAAAATATCTGATGTTTTATTTATTGTTTTGTTTGTTTGCATTATTATTTTTTCTTCTTTTTCTTTTTATCAATTATTGTGTTAAGTGCTCCTAATGTAAAGCACTTTGAGCTGCATTCTGTGTATGAAAGGTGTTATACAAATAAAGCTTATTATATTATTATTATTATTATATACATACACACATATACATACATACACACATACACACCCACACACCTACTCAGCCACACACACAAACACATGCATGCACTAAACACCCTGGACACAAAAGTACACCTCTATACATAATGCATTCGGAGTGCAAATTCCTGCACACCCACATACCCACACAGACATGCACATGCACACGCACACACACACACACACACACACACACACACAATCAATCACACACACACACACCTTACTGCATGCTTATCCAAATGCCGTTTAATGCCAGACTCATCCACATGCCTAGCAAGTCTTCCATCTGTATGGGGACCGCAGTGGAAAACATCACTATCTCTGGCTGTGACTGTAGATGAGGCAGTTAGCTCCTGACATGCTGCTCATCAGTTCAGCCTCACTGTGTGTCTTTGTGACTGGGACTGGGGGTGGTGGTGGTGTGTGTGTGTGTGTGTGTGTGTGTGGGGGGGGGGGGGGGGGGGGGTTGCTTGCTGAACAGGGTGACCCAGATCTAGTGGAGGTCCAGCAGCCAAGGACAGCAGGTTGTCAGTGGTTCAGAAACACACACACAGACACACACACACACACACTCTCACACACACACTTACTCAGACATGGTCAACAATGATGCACGCAGGATCACTATGCATGGACAATACACAGACAAAACTATAGATTGACGTATAGAACTTGTATACAAACAGTCATCTACAAGTATCTGGGTCTCCACCTGGACAACAAACTGGACTGGTCAGCCAACACTGACGCAGTCTACAAGAAAGGGCAGAGCAGGCTGTACTTCCTGAGGAGGCTGCGGTCCTTAAATGTGTGCAGCAAGCTCCTCAGGATGTTCTACCAGTCTGTTGTTGCCAGCGTCCTCTTCTATGCAGTAGTATGCTGGGGTGGAAGCACAAGGAAGAAGGATGTGGGGCGAATTGACAGGCTGGTAAGGAAAGCTGGCTCTGTAGTGGGAGCAGAACTGGAGTGCATCACTTCAATATCTGACAAAAGGACCCTGAACAAACTGATCAACATCTTGGACAATGAGTGTCATCCACTCCACAGCATTATTGTTAAGCAGAAGACCCTGATCAGCTGGAGACTTCGCTCACTGCCTTGCACAGCAGACAGACTGAGAAAGTCATTTGTCCCCAAGGCCATTGAATTGTTCAATGCTTCACTTAAGGGAAGAGGAGACATAGACTTCTCCGCATTGTCTGTCTGCCTCTTCACCACCTCCATGTTTGGATACTGTCTGTCCACTAGCCTCTTTTTACCACTGTCTTTCTGCCTCACTGTTTATGTACTATATTAGCACATATGCATAATCCCTCCCTCCATGCCACAGCCGAACTGTGGCCACACTTATACCTTTTCTTAATATAGTTATATATATATATATATATATATATATATATATACAGACTTTATTCTTGCACTGTTGCACTGTTGGACTTACTCATTTGCACCATCACCATGACACTCACTTACACAGATCACCTTACCTTACCTTACTATGCACAGAAAATCACAGGCTTAGTCCCTGCCTCAGTCATTGCAAGCGCCTCTTGACTGATTTATCACCCACTATGTTTTTAGAATTGATTTGTTAGTTGAAGTGTTATTTAGTATAATTTGTATTTTAGTATATTTAGTATATTCTTTATCTTCTACTGTCCTTATTGCTTAGTTGTGTTTTTTATATTATATACTTTTATAATTAAAGTATAATTACTTTTTAAAGTATAATTACTTTTTCTGCTGTTAGTGAATGTGTGTGTGTTGTCTGTATGCTACTGAGACCTTGAATTTTCCCTAGGAATCAATAAAGTATCTATCTATCTATCTATCTATCTATCTATCTATCTATCTTCAAAAAATGAGTAGCCCTATGTCTGACTGAGACCCAATTGTACTAAATGTTTGACAAAACGGGTTTTTACAGTAATTGAAATCCAGGGGTAGTATAGTGCCAAAATGGTCTGATACCTTTGTTAGCTGACATGACATGACCCGGCATGCATGTTACATTAACATTAACACACACACACACACACACACACACACACACACACACACACACACACATATATACACACAATGAAATCCATGATAGCTAAAAACACAGACTAATGAAAAGGATTTTTAAAAGTATGTTGTGTTGAGCTACACCATCATGGCCACTGTCTTTCCCCTCTGCCTACACTTTAAAACCCTGGTCTCGGTCATCGGAAACCACAAAAGCTCCATTAGTGTGTGCTCTCTATCTGAAGAGAGCTCTTTAGCTTGTTACACTTCTCCTTTTTATCACCCCAGTCCTTTCTTTCTCTCTTTCTCTCTTTCTTTCTTTGTCCTGTGAATGAGGCTCTTGGAAAACAAGCCCCCATAGCTCGCTATTATGCACCCCTTTTTGGCTGTTGTTTTAAACACACACACTCTCTCTCTCTCTCTCTCTCTCTCTCTCTCTGTCTCTCTCTCCCTATGTCTCTCTCTCTCTCTCTCTCTGTCTCTCTCTCCCTCTGTCTCTCTCTCTCACTCTCTCTCTCTCTATCCCACTCTCTCTCGTGCACACCCAGATGCAAAAGCACTTTAACACCAGGCCGCTCTTAGTCATTTTTGTGCCATGTCTGATACACTGAGCAATAGGATGAAATGGGCTGCCGCTGTCTTTCCTATATCCACACATTACAAACACACACACACACATTACAAACACACACACACATTACAAACACACACACACACACACACACACACACACACACACACACACACACACACACACATACACACTGACACACACACACGCACATTACAAACACACACACACATACACACTGACACACACACACACACACACACACACACACACACACACACACACACACACACACACACACACACACCGTTATTCTCAACTAGGTCACAGTGGTGCTAAAGTGGATCAGGGTTTCCCACAGAACTCCTCGGTGAGTGTCAGCACGAACTGGCACTCTTTCCAAACTGTGGGCTGATTAGACACTCATGGTCATGTTGACCTGATCCAGAAATGCCTACAAGAAAGATAATATATGCATTATTTCATAACACTGCTCTCTAGAATCCTTGGCTCTTACTGTATTGGTCGGTGAAGGTGTGTGGAGGTCAATTTTACCGGAATAGCTGACTAATGAACTGAATAAATTACTGCCAGAGAAAAAAAAGTGCAAACTGTGATGGATTGATGATCATCATGAAGAATTACACATACGTTCGTAATGCAATAGCACAACAATAATAATAAAATAATACAAAATCGATGACTGCTTTCACATTATTGATTTGTTTGGTAGGTAGGTGCATTAGGAGTGTATTTACATGTAACATCCAGCAAGTAGAATAAAATGATCCTTTACAATAGTTACCATCTGAACGTATTGAACTATCACACGCACAAGTGGTTTTCACACTCTTTCATTTTATCAATGAGCTAGGTATTTCTATGCAAAGCAGGGCCGTGTCTATGCATAACAGTGTCTTTGGCCAGACCAGTATTGGTCTGTTCCTGTTGGCTGTTTAGAGAAGGGATGCAGAGGGTATTGGAGGTCTGTGGTATACACTTATGCACTCTTTGTATACACAAATGATCCTCTCTAGGGTGTAATTCTTTGTATACACTTTGTAAAGATTTTCATTTTTTTTTTTTAAAGCTATCGAGCCTAAGATACGCTACACTCTACAGTTAAACACTTCTGTAAAGACCACAGCATCGTGTTCATTAAAGCAGCACTAAGCAAGATTTGCTCTCGGGGTCCCACTATAGTCGAGAAGCCCAATAATAAACAAACTAAATATGCGGCTTTTGCAACAAAGTAAGAACATAACTCCGATATAATATAGAGGGAATGCACCGACAGTAGTCTGTAGGAAAATATTTCAGAATTCATGTAGCATCAAGTTGCTGGGTCGGTAATCGCCTATAGAGGGGTGGTCAGACAATGGCAGAAGTGCCTTTCGTCATATTACGAGGTTATGTGCAATCAAAATGATTTTGGAAACGTTTTGTTAAGGTAAAAAAAAAAACTGTTGAGGGTGCCTTTAAGAATGGTAATCTTACATGATACACATGTAGGACAATAAACTGTATGTTCTACATTTGCAAGAAGCGGAGGTGGTATTCGGTCTGTGACTCCCGTTTCAGTAATGAGCCCTGTGAAGTGGTACAGGCAGGCTGAGATGCGTTTTCATCCTATTTCAGACCTGAATGGCACGGCGAGATGCATAACTGAGTCAGTCATGGGTCACTGACACTAGAAATATTGTTCTGACATTTGACATTGCTACGGCAGGAAGCAGCACATAATCAGTGCTGAGAGAATTATGATCACCGCCATGATTATAAAGCCTGTTGCACGCTGGTCTTGTGAGTAATGCAGACTCCTCCGAACACTCCGCTGTGGGGTACTCGATACATTTTTCCTTTAGTGTGGAGGGCGTATGGAGGGGGGTGATCCTCATTTGTGTGTGTGAATGAAACCAATCATGAAAGAAGAAAAAGGAAATGTTAGCCCTTTTCTCCTCACATGAGCTAGCGCATTATTTCAAGGTCATTATCACTTCTTTTGTGCCGTGAAGGTTCTCCAGTCAACAAAGTATATAAACATTTCTGGATATTTATTTTCTTCGGAGTGTGTGTAAACATTGAGATTATGGTTAGAGCTAGTGTTCAGTGAGGAAGTCCTGAGTGTACTTGTATACCTGAAATAAAAGCATTCTCTCAGCATGTCCTTGTTTTATCCAGTGTTAAATTAAATATGGATAACCTTAGTTCTGACAAAATAGCTTTGTTCACTGTAAGGTAACATAAGGCCTAGAGGAGCCGGTACATCGTCAGCTCTGAAGATTCACTGATAAAATCACCTGTCTGGTGAACAGCAGCAAACTGTCTGGACCCCGACTGTGCCAGCCCATTTGAGGAGCAACTGGCACTCAGGCATTAAGACAGTGACAAATATGTCTAAGTCTAGTTGAATGCAATGCGACATGAGTTTCTCTTTGGAGAAGCATAGAACTCCCGACAGCACAGTCTGCGAAGCAATGGGGGGTGAGAATCTACAAAAGGCACAACAAAGGGTTCATGTGCAGATAAAATGTATACCTGTAAATGCATTCCAATCTATCGAATCAAATGAATTGGTGCATCTTTGTCTGTATTTCCACTCTACATTACTATGCCCCGTGTCTGTAAACCTGCACACACAAGTGGAAATGAACGCAGCATACGTGACTCCTAATTTAGGCATCCATAAATATGGTCATCAGTGTCCAGTCTCGATAACTGACACAACAAAAGGCCAGAGGAAAGGAAAATGGATTAAAAGTCACACAAATCGAAATAGCTGTGGCCATGTCAAAGCACAACACACTGCTAGAGCTGATAGGCGATTTCCTTTGGTCTAGTTTCACAAACACACAAACACACACACGCACACACACACACACACACACACACACACACACACCCACACACACCCATTTGCGCAACCCATTTAGTCAATGCTTTGCAGGAAGTGTAAATGGAAGAATGGTATTGTGTTGAATTAATGGACGTATAAATTGAATTAGTTTGTTGTGCTCGAGACTCCAAAGACATCATCATGGTGCTGTACGGCTGCCAGAGTTCTTCTCTCAGAGTGGAGCCTCAAATCGTTTTGCAGAGAAAGACTTCTGCGCATCCAGACAATGAGACCTCACAGGGTGAGTGTAAAATAAATACCATGCTAGTTCTGCCAAGTCGAAACTTTTAAATGTGTTTTTTAAACTTTTTTTGTAAAATGTAACATTTCAATATATCCAACTTGCTGATGCTTTTATCCAAAGTGAAGAACAACATTCAAGTTAGTGTTACAGTGCAATAGGTTGAGGAGACCTTAGAAGAAACAATAACTGAAATAAAATAAAATACTTAGTAGACAATAAACACAAAAACAAATCAGGTGAGAGTCGTTCCCCTTCATGACTTTCCCTCTGCAAACACTGCAAAAAATGAAATCTTACCAAGTGTTATAATCTTATATTAAGATAAAAAAAATCTAGTTAGTATTGTTTTTAGTAAAAAGATTGTTTGACTTAAAATAAGTCAAAATCTAGTTAGTATTGTTTTTAGTAAAGAGATTGTTTGACTTAAAATAAGTCAAAATCTTCTTAAATTAAGACATAAAAACAAATACATTTATCTGACAGTGGAGTGAGTAATTGTATCTAAATTTAAGATAAGATTGAAGATTTAAAACAATTAAGTTTATAATTATAATAATTAAATTTAAAACTTATTTAATTTTAAGTCAAATAATCTTACAAGAAAGCTCAAAGTAAGTATATTTATAATAAAAACAATACTGACTAGATTTTTTTATCTTATAATATATAAGATTATAACACTTTTTTGCAGTGAACTAACTGGAGCCACTGGTCAGTCTGTAGCCCCTGGTCAGTCCAGCAAGCACAGCACCAGCAGCCCAGCCTGAGAGTCTCAGTGCTATCTGGAGAGGCCGCAGCTGAGCAGGGTTCAAGTCAAATGATTTTACGAGAAAGCGCTGGCTAAGTGTCTTTATACTAAAACTATCCAGCGGTGGACAGGCTGATGCCGACCCACACCCACACCCACACCCAGACCCACACCCAGACGTACACCTACACCCACACCCACACCCACACCCAGACCCACACCCAGACGTACACCCACACCCACACCCACACCCAGACGCACACCCACACCCACACCCACACCCACAGCCAGACCCACACCCACACCCACAGCCAGACCCACACCCACACCCACACCCACAGCCAGACCCACACCCACAGCCAGACCCACACCCAGACCCAGTTTGACTGATCTGACCGCAGATGGCTGTGGAGGAAACTCTCTTCACTTGGTGCACTCTAACTCTCCAACTTCACATGAGAGGCATCTGAGGACTGAGAGTCTCACCACATCACTGGCTCACTCTCTTCCTTTTCACTAAGACACTTTGTTTATTAAAACTATAATCTACAACTGACTTTTATAGAGATATTTTTAAAAACCGTATATATTTTTGTTACCCAGACTGGCATTCCAGTAGTACTCTTAGCAAGGTAATCACGCAGAGCACTTGAAGTTTCACTCCAAGTTAGTTCTCAAGATTACTTTTGCCTGACAAGTTGCAACAACAGCAGTGCATGCGGTCAGAGTGAAAATACCACAGCACATAATATCACATGCATGAATTTGGGCACCTGCTACAAATGTGCAGTGTCCTTGCCTTGAGCCTAGAAACACCACCCCCATCCCCACGCCCCCATCCCCCCAAAAACCCTGCCAGTGAGGAGATTAACATGCACAAGGAGAGACTTCAGCGTCAGACCCAGCCCACCGTCTCTGCAGCAGCTCACTGGCAGACACAGAGACATACTCATGCCGCCACTTCTACGCAAAACAAGAGCTAGCCATCATCACTTTTGTTAGCCTGAACTGTCTTCTGCAGCTGTGTGTATGTGTGTGTGTGTGCTGGAATGTCAGGCGTCAGAGAGACTCATCACGAGTGCATTAACAGTTGGACGAGTCCCCCTTCCGACACAAACACGTACGCACACACACACACACACACACACACTGGTCGTGGAGAGATGGCGAACAGCGGCACAAACGCATGCATTTTCAAGAGACACAGAAAAACTGGAACGAGACAAAAGCGAAGAGAAAAATAGAGCGAGGAGAAATAGAAACCTACTGAAACGGCGACACACACACACACGCACACACACTTCGGTCCTCTCCTCTCGCGCTCTGCGTCCTCCCAGCTGTCTGAAAGTCGGCGAGCAGTCCGTTTCCTCCCTCTTCCTTCTCTTTCTCTCCTTCTCTTGGTCCTCCACTCTCTCTCTCTCTCTCTCTTTCTCTCGCTCTCTCTCGCTCTTTGTTTCAGCCTGTACTCTGTACTCCAGCAGCAGTGGCCGGCAGCAGCAGTATGCGAGCGCGAGAAGTGAGTGGAGAGAGGGGGAGCAGAGTGGAGGGATGGAGACACAGACAGCCAAGGAGGAGGGAGGGAGGGAGAGAGAGAAAGAGGGAGGGAGGGAGAGGAGGAGGAGAGAGAGAGGAGGAGGGAGGGAGAGTGAGAGAGAGAGAGAGAGAGAGAGAGAGAGAGAGAGAGAGAGAGAGAGAGAGAGAGAGAGAGAGAGAGACAGGCAGGGAGGGGTTGAGTGAGTGAGGCTCGTGTGCAGGCGAGCCACTGCAGCACAAGCACGGCGAGCCGCAGAGAGAGGAGCGCTCACGCTCACACACACTCACACTCACGCTCACACACACTCACACTCACACTCACACAGACACACGCTCACGCCACAGCATCTGACTGGGACTCAGACACACAGAGGAGCGAGGGAACAGAGGGAGAAAATGGGATACAGAGAAAATGAGAGATACTGTGTGTGTGTGTGAGAGAGAGAGAGACAATGAGAAAGAGACATTCTGTGTGTGTGTGTGTGTGTGTGTGTGTGTGTAAAACAACCAGCGCTCTGCTGCCAAAGCCATAAACAGAAAGCCAGCTGAGGAATACATTGCCTCCCATCTCTCTATCTCTCTCCCTCTTTTTCCCTCTCTCCCTCTTTCTCTCTCTCTCCCTCTTTTTTCCCTCTCTCTCTCTCTCTTCCTCTCCCTGCCTTCCTCACTCCCTCCCTCCCATATTAATTTAGAGCTGTAGACAGTCTGCTCCTATGCTCTCTGTGTTGGCTTCCTCCCAACGCGTTTGTCTCTATGAGTGTGTGTGTGTGTATTAGTGTGTGTGTGTGTGTGTGTGTGTGTGTGTGTGTGTGTGTGTGTGTGTGTTTGTGTGTCACTGCTGAAGCTGGCATAAGAATGTCTAACACTAGAGACATGTCTTCATCATGCTGCATGAGCAGCACTGTTTATACTGTGGCGTGTGTG
>NC_055962.1:34273811-34275977 GCF_018492685.1 Alosa sapidissima | reverse complement strand
TTTTGCGCAGGCACTTGGAGGGCAGCTCCAGGGAGAGAGGAGAGGAGAGGAGAGGAGAGGAGAGGAGAGGCGGCTCCTGATGCATATGCATGCTCTTCAGGGGGAAGATGAAAGAGCCCTTTCCCATCAGGCATCAGATGATGTGGCGGGGGTGGGGGTGGGGGGGGGGGTGTGTGTAGGGGGGCACATTCCCACATCACCCCCCCCCCCCCACACACACACACACACACACACACACACAGACACACACACACACACACACACACACACACACACACACACACACACACACACACACACACACACACACACACACACGTATGTTAGAGTGGCTGAGGGAAGTTGAGGTGAGAGGCACGAAGGCATGGAAGATCTCTGGTACAACAGAGAGATGAGAGCAAAAGAAATGCACTCAACTACCAGAGTAGCAAAGGCTGAAACAATGCACTCAACTACCAGTATACAGTAGCACAGGTTGAAACAATGCACTCAACTACCAGTGTAGCACAGGCTGAAACAATGATACCACATACCAGAGTAGCACAGGCTGGAACAATGATATCACGTACCAGTGTAACACCAACAATAGGAATCATCTTGACAATAACGCAGACGACCACAACAATGGCACTGACCAGCAAACCTAACACACGGGTCAACACGGACAACAAAGTCACGATTAGCCCAATTACAGAACCAATCAATGCTACCAGAATGAACCAGTACAGCGATCACGTGGACCCTAAATCAAGAGAGCCTGCAGTAAGCACCTGAAGTTTAGCACACACCGGCGCAATGGCAACACAAGGAGGCACAGATCACTGTCACAGATACAGTAAACTGCTCCTGGTAGCGCAGAGCTCCAGCACAAAGGGACGCATGCCCCACAGTTTGAGTTATCCTCATGTGCATTTGAGCAGTAAAGTGTATGTGGAGAGAGGGAGGGGTGTGTGTGTGTGTGTGTGTGTGTGTGTGTGTGTGTGTGTTTGTGTGTGTTGGTGTGAGAGAGTGTGTGTGTGTGTAGTGTGGGTCTATGTTCCATGTCTCAAAGGGAATCTCAGAGGTCTGCAGGAGTTTCCACCCTGCCCTCAAACTCTGTTCCTGGCTCTCTCCCCCTCCTCTCTTATTCTCCCCATCCCAGCCCTCCTCTCCATCCTCCCCTCCCCTCTCCTGTCCTTCTCTCCTCCCTCATCCTCCCCTCCCCACCACTCTCCTCTCCTCCCCTCCCCTCCCCTCTCCTCCCCTCCTCTCCTCTCCCATTCTCCTCTCCTCCCCCTCCCCTCTCCTCCCCTCCTCTCCTCTCCCACTCCTCTCCCATTCTCCTCTCCTCCCCTCCCCTCTCCTTTCCTCCCCTCCTCTCTCCTCCCCTCCTCTCCTGTCCTCCTCTCCTCTCCCATTCTCCTCTCCTCCCCTCCTCTCTCCTCCCTCCTCTCCTCCCCACTCCTTCCCTCTCCTCCTCTCGTCTCCCCCCAGTAGTAGATCAGAGGGGCTCAGGCTCTGTCGCTCTGTCAGTCAGTCAGTCAGTCAGGTCAGTCAGTGCTCAATCAAAGGAGCCCAGACCCAGAACAACTCCTCCTCTCCTCTATTGACTTTCTGTCTTTCATGGCCTCCCTCTGATCTTACCCCCTTCACTCACTCCCTGTCTCTCTGTCTCTCTGTCTCTCTGTCTCTCTCACACATACACATTCTCTCTCTATCTCTCTCTCTCTCTTTCTCTCTCTCTGGATGAAGAAGGGGAATTATTGTTTAAGTTTTGAACCATTTAAAGTGTGACTGATAGCTATTGGTCTACCTGTCTGGTTCTGTCTGGTAATTTTTTTTGCATAATTTGTGGGTTATTTTGTGTTTTTTTGTGCGTTTTGTTTTTGGGTTTCCTGGTTAGGGTGGGGGTGGAGGGAGGTTTTATTATGGGTTTGTTTAATGTTACCTGGTTTCCTTTTTGACTGTCAATAAAGGAACCTTACAAGTAAAAGTCTCTCTCTCTCTGTCTTTCCCTCTCTCTTCCACTCTCTTTCTACCCCCTCCCCCTCCACACACTCTCTCTGTATCTGTTTCAGACTGTATCTGCTTTTGGCTTCACTTTCTGTGTGCCCTCTGGTCTGTCACACACACACACACACACACAGACACACACACACACACACACACACACACACACACACACAC